>NC_053027.1:39843853-39869277 GCF_003073215.2 Triticum urartu
CGTGGATGCATCTTCCGGCGATGAATGCGCTCTGATTAACAGAGACAAGCTCGGGTAGTTTCGGAGCTAGGCGAAGGGAGAGCACTTTGGCGAAAAGCTTCGCCAGGAGGTGGATGAGGCTGATCGGCCTGTAATCGGCGAGCGAGGACGTGTCCGGCTTCTTGGGCAGCAAGGTGATCAGCGCCTCATTGAGCTTTCCGAAGCCAAGGCCGTTGAGAGCATAGAGCTTGTCGAATGCCTCACAAATATCCTCTTTGATCACGGGCCAAGCGGAGCATAAGAACTCAGCGGTGAACTCAATTGATGCAGGATTACTCTTCGCGTAAGTTTTGTCAATTTTTTTTTACCAAATAACAAAAGGTTTTGCTTTACACACTCCTCCAAGAGAAGCTAATCGATCGAAAGAACAAACTTACACACACACACACACGCTCCTAGCTAGAAGGAAGCTGCGGCCTACAATTTCGTGGCATCGCAAATACAGTATTCATCAAGGGGAAGTCGCCGCCGCCTTGGGTTTGGGGTGCACCTTCTTCTTCATGAGGCCAAAGAATCCTCCCCTGCTGCTCGCACCACCAGCCTCCTTCTTCTCTCCAGCGGCCCCGGCGGCGTCCTTGCTGCTCTTTGCGCTGTCGAGCGCCGCGGCGGCTTCGGCTTGGTCCATGCGCCTCAGCTTCTCCTTGTAGGCGTTCTTGAGCACGTAGGCCTCCACGAAGTCTCCTCCCATCATCGACGCCATGTCTGATCAGCTCCTCCTCTCCTTCTCCTCAACTATTATTGGTGCTGCCGTTGCTTCCTTTGCCTAAGTAAGGTACAAGTAAGTTAGGAGCCTAGCTAGGATGAAGGATGCTTGCAGATGGTTTGGGACTTGTGTAGTTGTGTGGGAGGGTTGAGTTGAGGCGCGTGCCCGGCCGGTCGTTTATATAGACAGGCCAAGGGATGATCAGACTTTAGACTTGGCATGCAAGCTGAATTAATTAAGCGCGGAAAAATCAAAGCAAAAGAAGAAGGATCGAGGCAACTTGGGGCGCACGTACGGGAAAAGGTCACGTCACGCGTGACGTACAAGACCGAGGCTGTATATCTCCACAAAGGCGGCAAGCAAGCGAGCACGCACCGTAGGATTTTTGCCGTAGCGAGGAGAGGCACGTGGGAGATCGGTACGGTACGCATTTGGCCCACTCTTATTGACCATCGATGTCATGAGCGCTCGCATCGTGTGTGGACTGTGGTCGAACAGTCTCCCGGTTGAGCGGTGCCGCGCGACGCAAGACACCACCACTTTTTCCGTTTCCTTCCTTACTGCAGCGCGGGGGGCTAAGAACATCTATAGCCGGACCTTTCAAATTTGTCCCATATGCTCGTGCGGGCTGCCTGGTTAAGTTTTTTCAACCCAGACAGACGTCTCAAACGGCCTCAAACGTTTAAATTGACCGGCATCCATCATATCTAGCCCAAATATAAGACAGATATGGGTGACCTGGGTACACCTGAGCGCGTCCGCCTGACAAGTCCGGACCATCATCGATCCCACGGATGTCCACAAAAAAACCCCATGACTATCTCCTGGCCTAACTGCGAGGAACCTCTTGATACCTTATATTCACTTCCTAAGTAGTAGCCGGTTTCCTGTCGCGGAAGGAGTAAATAGCATAAAACTACTACTTTACAGGCTAGGGTTCCAAAAAACTACCGAATTTTAACTTTTCTTAGATAACTACCAAGTCAGGGGTTGGCTGTTTCAAAAAACCCCAAATCCTCTTTGTTAAAAAATTAAACATATTTATGACAGGTCGGGCCCGCCACTAAACGCACCGTTTGGTTGACCATTTGTTTGACTGTTAACTGACTTGTGGGGGCCACATGTCAGCACCTCATCCACATATTTTTACGGATTAGCCCCTATAAATATTTTAAAAAAGCAATCAGGTCCTTGGAATCATTTAAAAAAGCAATCGGGTCCTTGGACCGTCGCCTCCGCGCCTGCAAAGGGCTCTGCCCGTGGTCGCTGTTGCGCCTCCATGGGGCTCCGCCCGTGGTCGCCGCTGCACGCCACCATGGGTGGTCGCCACCGCGCGCCGCCGCCATGGGGTTCCGCCCGCGGTCAACTCGCGCCATGGGGCTTCGCCCGTGGTCGTCGCCGCGCGCCATGGGGCTCTGCCCGTGGTCACCGCGTGCGCCATGGGGGGCGTTTGTGTGCTGGCCGCCGCCTCCCCTCCCAAGCCGGCGACGACCACGTCGAGCTTGAGGAGCTCGCGGCAGGGGATAGCGGAGGCCGCAGGCGAGGCACGGCGCGGCCGCAGGCGAGGCACGGCGCGGCGGCAGTCGAGTCACGGCACGGCATGCCGGCAGGCAAGGCACGACATGGCTGCACGGCGGCAGGAGAGGCACTACGCGCGCAGCATGGCGGCAGGAGAGGCACTACGCGTGTGGCTCGCCGGCCGGTGCAGGCAGCTCGGGATCGAGCAGGCTGCAGCGGGCGCATCTCCTCTGGAGACCCGATTGCTTTTTGCAAAAACCTTTAGGGACCTGATTGAAAACTCACAGGTGGGCCCCCCTTGTAAGCTAATGGTCAAAGTAAACGGTCAAACAAAATTGTGGGCCCCAACTGTCATAATCGTGATCAACTACTAAAGACTCGATGATTTGAGTTTTCTGAAACAGCCAACCCCTGAGTTGGTAGTTATCTGAGAAAAATTAAAATTCGATAGTTTTTTGAAACCCTAGCCTGTAAAGTAGTAGTTTTATGCTATTTACTCTCGCGGAAGCCTTTTCCCAGTGCGCGGAGCCCCAGCCGGCGCCCACCCAACTAGAGGGACTGAGAAATTCTATTTTGTCGAACAACAAGTCGAACCCAATGAACAATTCCATTTAAAGGAATGTTCTAGAGTTTTTCCACTATACTCGCGATATTTAACAAAATGAAATAAATTCTTCAAGATTTCTAGAGTTCCCGGATTACTTCACTGATATTGATTTTTGCCTAAGCACGGCCTCTAGGTTGTCGGCATCGTCCGAAACCCTAGCTCACTCACTCTTTCCCTCGCTCCGTCCTCTCCTCTCCCTTCACCGATTCCGATCAAATCCGGCGCAATGTCAAGCTCCGGCAGCCGATCCGACGACGAGGTGGATCCGGAGTATGAGCTTACCCTCCGCATCACTTTGGAGCGGTCCAAGGTGGACACCCGGAGCAGCTCCAAATCTGCAGCCTCGCCGCAGCCGCCCGCGCTTCCTTGTCGGCGCATCTCGAACGCCGGCGCTGGCCCCTGCCGGCCCATGGGCAGCTCCGACGGGTGGCCAGTGCAATCGCTTACGACGGCAGAGACGGACGCTCGGCGGCTCCGCCGGAAGAACGCCAAGGCTCTTCGGCTTGTCATTGAGAAGTCCGAGCGGGAGGCGTTGGAGAAGGCAAAGGAGGCGGTTTGGTTGGCCAAGCTCAGGCGCCAGTAGGACCAGGCCGTCCAGCGCGTGAAGGGCCTCATCATCATCGACTCCTTCTCCGATGATTACTCCTCCTCCTTCGGCGAATCGGACGACCCTCCACCAGCCGACGACGGATACAGCTACGCCAGCGACAAGAAGGGGAAAGGGACGGCCCGGAAATGGTGAAGTTGATTTTAGTTTCAAGTTTTAGATGTAGTATTTAGTTGTCTGTCGTTTGTGTGAACTTTGGTGGATCTTTTGGAGAACTATTGTGCAATTTCTATGTCCGGAGATGATCTACGTAGTTTGCTCGACGTTGCATGCTATAGTATAGATATAGGGGTTCAGATATGAGAGACACGGATGTGGACGACGCGATTTAAAGAATACACGATCACTATCTGCAGACGCGTCCGCGAGCATTTGAGGGCCTGAATTTGTCAAATCGGGCTGTAGATGCTCTAATAATGTTGGTTTTTCAACTTCTACGTACGCACCAGTTGGTGAGAACGTCTCCCTGTCACGCCTGCCACCACAACCCCACCAGAAGGACCACTGGAAGACTAGCCGGTCCCAGCGATTAGTGTGCAGGGGTAGGATACGCTGAGCATGTCTCCTTGTCGTTGTAACCGAGTGCGTGGCCTGGTTGGTTGATCCTGCGTGCTCTGTAATGCTAATTAAATAGGGCATGCATAATGATGTAGTGGAGAGTATCATACATCAATATTATGCATACGATATTACTAGTGTATAATAATATCTTTTTAATGCATAGTATTATAGATTACTTGCTATGTTCCTAAATAGTCTTTTTATATATTTGAATATGGACTACATATAGATGAATATAGATATATTTTAAGGTGTAGATTCACTCCGTATGTAATTCATATTAGAGTCTTAAAAAAACTTATATTTAGAAAGGGAAAAGTAGTATCTTAGATGATCATATTTATTGTAATGCAAGACATATAGTAGTATAGTATTTATTACTGTATGACACAGTATCATGATAGTATGATATTCAACCATCTCTTTCTTCATTTAATTATATGCCACCTAATTAAAATGGCCTACATTGTAATACATGATACTAGCTATGATACTTCCCGTGCGTGCGTCCTTAGCAGTGTCATGTTGGATAAATGCTGAGACGGGGAAAAGAAATCTAAGAAAAGATTGTGCCTTCGCTTAATGAAGAGATGATCTCTTAACGATAAATCTCATATATTTTTTAGGAATATCTAGCTAATAGAGATAAGGCTAAGAGACAACCCATTATACAACTTTTTTTTGTAATCTCTAGATTATGTGGTAGGATTAAGATAAGAATGCCAACAATTGTACATGCCCTTAAGTATTAGGTGCCTGAATCAGATGTGACCATCGAATACCAATTACATTGAACTGGCAAAAGAGGGAAGTTGTTCTTCTCCTCGTATCCTTTATCCCTTCTCAAGCCCCCACCCACTCCTTCCATTTCCAGATCTGAGAAGCTAAGGTAGATCGGTATATAACATCTGGGCCAGTCAATTTGGAGAACCGGAACTAGAAGCCACACTACCACATCAAGCAAGCAAGGCAAGCGACGCTGGCAAGGTGGTCAACAATCGGCACGTCGCCAATGAGGCCAGGTTGGAGGCGATTCAAGCGACGCTAGCAAGGTGGTCAACAATGGGCGCGTCGCCAATGAGGCCAGGTTGGAGGCGATTCAAGCGTCGTTGTAACTCTGGCGGCCAGTGGTGACGCACATTCGGCATCAAGTGACCGAGCTGTGTGCCCAGGTCGGCCACATTGCGCTCCATCCGGCCCTTCCTTGGCAACCACGGTTCCGGCCCCGAAGGGCGACGTTGTGGTGCGCACGACATCGACTACATCCAACAACCACCCCAGACACAGATACGGCCATTTTGCATCACTAATTTTTATTATAATTTATTCTATTTCAATGATATATTGCATAATATGCTGCCACTCTAATGTCTTTTCTCTCTTAAAATGCAAGATATACAAAGAGGAGGACATTGCCGGCAGCTGAAATTCTGGACCAAAAAAGCAACAGAAGAGAAAGCAATTCTCCGGAGCTCAAAACGAAGCATGATTTTGAGAACTGTTTTAAAATATACTCCCTCCATTCTTAAATATTTGTCTTTCTAGACATTTTAAATGACTACTACATGCGGATATATGTAGACATATTTTAGAGTGTAGATTCACTCATTTTACTTCGTATGTAGTCACTTATTGAAATACCTAGAAAGACAAGTATTTAGGAACGGAGGGAGTATGATGGATATTGAAGCAAAGAAATACCAGAGGGGCCCCACGAGTTAGCCACATGGACAGGTGGCGTGACTTACTCCCCTGGCCTGCCCCCTGCCCGTGTGGGCCCCTGGTGGCTCGCCTCCCGATGCCCTTTGGCCATAAAATCTCATTTACCCTAGAGAAAATCACATAAAAGTTTCGGGACTATCTTGATCTTCTCTACAGGGTTCTGATGCATGCTATCTCTCTTTTTCACAACCATTGCATGCATAAAAATAGCTTAACTCCAAAGCTGTTGTGATCGTGGACTTTCGAGTAAGAAGATACGGAACGGCTCTCACTTTTCCAATTCTGCCTGATAGGAATCATAAACAATCCACTTCTGGAGACAACCTATCCGCAGTTTAAGCATGTGATACACACATATCTGCTGACTTTGCTTGTGGCTAGCTAGCTGCAACTGCCTAATATTCTAGTGTCAACGTGTGATGCGATGTCCGGGAAATGTCAAGGAAGTGGGCAGCAAATCGTTTGCGGCATGGCGTGCGGATCCGGCTATGTCAGCCTGCTTGTACTGCACCCGTGTGTCAAATCTTGACAGCAAGCGTTGGCCGCTGCATGCCAAATCGATGGGCACACGTACGCTTCAATGTTTCTTCGTGTCTGATACTGTATGTCCAAACGCAATGTCAGCTGAAAAGGAAATAATTCCTTGCTGCTGACGGCATAAGGCACGTCTTGATCTTATTATATGAGATATATTTACCAGTCTATCGAAGGTGGTCATGCGTGACGATGGGTTGGAGATAGAAAGCGTGCGAGATTACTCTTTTAGGAACCAGTATGTTTAACTTGGAAGCATATCATATTCATGCTTGCATAACCGGGGATGTGGACGCACTAGAACCGTCGTATTCTTGTGACCTTGAGCTGTCAAATTCAAGGACCTGTGATTCTAGCAATATCTGTTTATTAGCTTTTCTTTTTTGTGTGGGGAGCAATATCGGGTTAGTTGATATGCCAATTTACCAGACACCAGGTCTGATTAGCAATCTCAACCCTTGATCTTGAAGTAAACATACTTCATAGGCAACCCCCCTTGCTATTGATACATGCAACCATACTTTTTAGCCGATGTGCCAATTTCTGATAAGGACACGAGAGCGCATCATCGTCTTCGTGTAAGTTCCTGCCGTCTACTGTAGCTGCTAATATTCATGTCCTTGTCATCATGATTAAATATCACTTCTCTTGCGGGGTATGATGATCAAATATCACTCGATGCACGCCAATCAAGGGCAAGACAAGTTGTTAGAAAGCTATAGTTTTTCTTTTCTTTTGCGGGTAATAATAATAATAATAAACATCATCATCATCATCATTATCAAGTAGGGGCTTGAAACGGACATGTCCGGGAACTGACCGGGCGCATCCGCCAACGTCTAGGGGGCCGAATTCGCTATGTCCGGGTGTAGATGCTCTTGGAGAGCACCAACTTTCTTTTAGTGGCTGAACTCAGCTCAATGCAGCCGGGCAGTTTATGGGACCTTGTTTTGTTTGAACTGAAATGCTTAGCCCAAAGGAACGAGGAACCAAACAGCCACATGTCTATACTGATAGCCAAAGATCTCATAGTGCAGACAAGTAAAAACGGAGGTCAACCCAACTAATGAAGGATTATCCTTGACTTAATTTCCGTCGACTTGTTTTGAACAATTAACAAAAGAACTTGCTTTACACACTCCTCCAAGAGAAGCTGATCGAAAGAACAAACCTACACACACACTCCTAGCTAGAAGAAAGCTGCGGCCAGTTCTAGCAGCTGCGGCTTACAATTTCGTGGCATGGCAAATACAGTAGCAATATAATCAAGAGGAAGTGGCCGCCGCCGCCGCCGCTTTGGGTTTGGGGTGCACCTTCTTCTTCATGAGGCCAAAGAATCCTTCCCTGCTGCTCGCACCACCAGCCTCCTTCTTCTCTCCAGCGGCACCGGCGGCGTCCTTGCTGCTCTTTGCACCGTCGAGCGCCGCGGCGGCTTCGGCTTGGTCCATGCGCCTCAGCTTCTCCTTGTAGGCGTTCTTGAGCACGTAGGCCTCCACGAAGTCTCCTCCCATCATGGACGCCATGTCTCCTTCTCCTGAGCACTCGTTGCGCTGCTGCCGCCGCCGCTTCCTTGAGTAAGCTGCTAGCTACTGGGAGCCTGGCTAGGATGGATGGTGCTTCCAAATTGCTTTGGGACTTGTGTGTGGGTGGGTCGAGTTGAGGCGCGTGCCCGGCCGTTTATATAGACAGGCCCTAGTGGTGGATGGACGCGCGGCGGGAAGAGTAGACTAGACTTGGCATGCAAGCTGAAGCGCGGAAAAGTTAGAGCGGAAGAAGGATCGAGGCAACTTGGCGAGCACGGGGAAAAGTCATGTCACGCGTGACGTACATGACCAGGCGGAAAGCAAGCGAGCACGCGCACCGTAGGATTTTGTCGCCGCGAGGAAACGCGCCGGAAGAAGCAGAGTGGGAGAGTGGCACCTATTTGTCCTCCTCTTATTGACCGTCGATCTCATGAGTCGTGCGGTCAGCGTTGCCGCGCGACGCAAGGCACGACCACTGTCTCTATTTGCTTCGGGCGACGTGGAGTTTAAGGTGAGCTGGGTGCGACCGTCTGGCGAACAAAGTCGCGCACGAGTTACCTAGGTGCGTGTTTGGTGGTCCGCATATCAGTTCGGATCAATTTCTTTTTGGGAAATGTTTGAGAACGGACGGCCGGTCTCCTCCCTCGCGCGTGTCCAGTGCGGGGCCAGGAGCCTTATCTCCTCCATCGCTTCTCTTTTTTATTCATAAATGTAGTGCGTCTTCATTCTCTATCCAATCCCCTCCCTTTCCCTTCCTTTCCTCCATTCCATCTTCAGCGAGAGCTCTCCACCACACCATCTCAGCAAAATGTTACAACCAACAGCCACAACCTCCAGTAGGTTTTTTTTTTTGCTTCAACCATCCATTGTTTTTGCTGGAAGCATCAAGCATTTTTGCTGGAACCAGCAATTTTCCATGGATGCGAGTACAAAAGTTTTTTGTGTGTTTTTGCTGGGATCGCAATTTTTGGGCGGACGGCAAGAAATTTTGCTTCAACCAGCCATCTGTTTTGCTGGAAGCATAAAGAATTTTTGCTACCACCTTGTTTTGATTTATTTTTGCTGGAATTAGCCTAAAAATCGCTACCACCTTCTCTTCTATTTTTTTACTACCGGCAAGTGATTTTGCTACATCCAACGCGGCGGAGCTGCGACCCCCGCGACGGCGGGGACCATTTTTGTTGCAATCGTTGTCGGATTTGCTACCACTACTAGGGAAAACCCTAGCAGTAACGCTGGTTTTGTGCTCACTAGTAGCGCGGGTAGGCGCGCTACTAATAAGGCGCTACAGTTATTGCTTAGCAGTAACGCGTTACTGCTAGGACAAATAGCTGCAGCGCTTGTTCACTCCCATGCTGCTGCTAATGTAACTACTGGCAGCGTGTTTTCTTTCCATCGCTACTAGTATTGTCTTTTTATTTTTTTATTTTTAGTGTATTTATGCGCCATCGTACAAATATTGGTACAATACCAGTTATGAGGTTTACATCATTATGTCCATAACAGTGTGTCAAATGAAGGTGGATTAGGTTCAAGTGGAGGCAATATGTGGTGCATGTCAAAAGTATACTACTAATCCAAACTTGATCTAGTTTGGACTAGTAGTACTTTCGATGTGCACCACATGTTGCCTCCACTTGAATCTAATCCGCCAGCACAAGCTATTTAATCATCATCATAATCATTAGCACCAACAATATTTATTTAATCACCACTAACACTAGCTAATAATAATCATCAGTCATTACCACCAACACTAGCTATTTTATCATCATAGTAATAGTGTAGCACATCATCATCCTCAAACTCATTTCTAGCTAATCACTGCTGCTGCTCTCTCTTAGGTAAAACAACATAAAACATGTGTAGCTCTCCTCCTTGATCAAGTTGGAGCATGCAAATGAACCTGTCTCCTAATTTTGGGTAGCACATCTGTTTGCTGCCCCCTAGTACTTGTCTGCGCTCCCCCATCACATATCTGGTCCAGTCTTGCACTATTAAGCATTCATCGCTGATCTTGAATGCACTAAAGTAACATGTAGGATATCTTGGCCGTAAGCTAATAATACTCATGGTACCTTTAGTCTCGATCCCATAAGGCACAACATTCATCGGGAGTCCCTGTTGAAGAACATCGTATGGTCACATACTTAGCAATGAAGTTTAGCTTCACAAATAATGTATGGAAAAGATGCACTAAGGACAAATAGTAAAAATCTTACCATCCTTCCTAAATAGATGTGACCGTAGTTCATGACGAACACTATTGGTCGCACGTTTTCAGTACTAAGATTTCTAAGTCCAGGAAGAAAATTTGTCTTGACGGTATCAAGATCCTCAAGTCATCAAACATAATGACTTAGCTCCTCGCAGTTTAGTTCAGCCCCGGGACTGTTGACACCAGATTTTGGCATGGTTGAAAATCCGGGTTCGTATGCAAAAGTTAGAGGCAACACTTCGCGGGCCGGCCTTGAGTGGGAAAGAAAACTCTTGCCGGGGTGGAAACCTTGTAGAGGAACCCTGGCCGGAGTACAAACCTTGCCGGAGTAAAACCCTTGCCGGAGTACAAACCTTGCCGGAGTGAAACCTTGTCAGAGAGGAACCCTGGCCGGAATACAAACCTTGCCGGAGTACAAAGCTTGCCGCCGTGAACAGTAACCTTGCCGGGGAAAGCTTGCCGCCGTGAACAGTGCCGGGGAAAGCTTGCCGCCGTGAACAGTAACCTTGCCGGGGAAAGCTTGCCGCCGTGAACAGTAACCTTGCCGGGGGAGAGCTTGCCGCCGTGAACAGTGTCGGGGAAAGCTTGCCGCCGTGAACAGTAACCTTGCCGGGAAAGCTTGCTGCCGTGAACAGTAAAAACTGTCGAGGCCAATCCGACCAGATGCTGAAGATGGGCTCAAATACTTATCTAGATGGCTTTGGATGAAGAAGTGTTCAACACAGGAGTTGTTCGTAACATCGAAACGGTCAACTTTGCTCGTCATCCGACGTAGTATACGACCTGCAGAGACGCTGCAAGAGTCGGACGGTCCAGTCAGCTACATGAACGAGTTCGACTCGAAATTAGAGATGACCCCGTGGAGTATTCAAGATTAACGTATGGATTGTTGGCCTCGTCGGAGCACACATAATTGATATTTGAACTGTCTCCATCGGAATTCATATGCAGATTCCAAAGCCTACGCAAGGAGCAAGACAGAAGATTGGACCAGATTCGGGCTGAATCCGAGTGGGACCAGAACTAGGATTCTAGGACATGAATTGATGTAATTTTCTTGTAAGGAAAGCCTAGATAAATCCTTTGCTTGTACGGGAAGTCCAGCCGCCTCTTATATATGTTGGGGGTGACGGCCGATTGAACAACACCAATCGAACAAATCAATCTATTACACTTTTGTGTTCATCTACTTTTTATCCCTTACCCTTGTATCTTTCTTTCTCGTTCTTCGTTCGTTCTTCGCGTTGGAGGGCAGCGATCCACGAGGCTCTAGGGGCGAGCGAATCGACCTAGGGCAGCCCATAGCCGCCGCAATCCCTGACGGGGTCCCTCCCGGGTGCGCGGGGTTTCGGGTCTGCAAAAGCGCCCGCCGACTGTCCTGCGTATCGCGCTGTCGGTCGGGTCTCCTTCGACGTGAGCTGCGGTGCATCACCCCCGGCGTCGAGGGTACACGTGACGTGTTCGTGTGTCAACACACTTTTTGGCGACTCCGCTGGGGACGAAGCTTTGAACGGTCTCCAGCCCGTTCTTGCTACGAAGAGATCGTCATCAAGTTGCTGCAATCTACAAAGGTAATATGAATACCCAATTCCCCTTTGTAGATGCAAATAATCCATATTGTTGCTGGATCACCTAATGAGCATAATGTATCGGCTAGCCCTAGTTTTATCAATCATGCATCTAATTATGCGCAAGGGCCGATGCAAAGCAATCTTCATGCTTCAAATTCTTATGATTTTAGCAACGTACAACATATGTATCCAAACTCTCATGCATCGGCAACCCCACAAATCCATATGCCGATGAACAACATGATGGGTTTGGTTAATCAATTTGAAACACCTCATGTTAAAATTTCCAATAGCATACAAGAAAGTGTTTCACCTTTTTATTCATCGGCAACTAATTTGCAATATGTGAATCCAACCATGCCGATGGATGGGAGAATCGGCCATGCTACTACTAGCTATTCGGCCAATTACTCTCAACCGTCATATGCTACACACCTCATCAGTAATTTTTCAGCACCATATACAACTGTAGATGTTCATAATTCGGCTTCACACCTTCCTGGTCATAGCCGAATAAATGTAAATTTTACAGGAGAGGTTGTGCCCAATATTGTAGAAGATGAGGTAGTAGTGGCTGCATTGAAGAGTTTAGCCCAAAATAAGAGGATTAGTGCTCTTTGCCTTGAACAACATGAAAAGGGGCTATTTCCTGATTATGCCGCAATAAAAGCTAGAGTTTTGCAAGAAGATGAATCTTGCCAATTGATAGATGGCGAGCAAAATAATGGGTTTTACAACAATGCATATGCCTTCACCTAGTACTAACATCATATTATACAGCCCCTACACAATTGCAAAGTTCGGCACACCCATGCCATGCCGAAAGAATCTAAAAGCACTGGGGGGCAAATCGTATCCGAAGGCTGAAATGAGAAAAAAGATAAAGCCAATTTTGCCGCTCGGCCGCCAAGAAAAAAAAAGAAACAGAATTGGCTCAAGTGAAGAAGCATTGCCAATTGGTAGAAGCAATGTAAAGAAGATGATTCAGAACATGAAAGTGCCTCCGGTAAAAGAGCGAATCAAGAAGTATATATCTTGATCCATCAATGCAAAGAGCAAGCATTATGAAAGGCATGGCAAGCCTAGCAAAGCGACCATACTGATTTTCCAAAGTTAATGGAACCTACTTCCGCCATGAGTTCGGCCAGAGAAATTGATGAACTTCAAGACAAGAACAAGTAGCCGAACAAAGTTTGGGCCGACAAATTTTTCAATGTAATGATGGCACGGAATCAAGAAAAAGAATGATGAAAGGCGTTGGTAGCCATCCAAAGCGAGCAAGATATTGTTCAAGTCACACCACATCATGCTCTCCCAACATATTTGAAGAGGTATGTTTAGCAAGTAATTTACCTATTTTCAGATTTGGTCAGGACTTTATTGTTGATGCATCTATTAGAAAAATCCTCATAAGTAATTTTGAAAGACCAATGAAGAAGGGTAATTTACTTGCTAGCAATGAAGTTGTTATTGAGCATATCGGTCAACCCATTACGTCATTTATAAAGACCGATAGTGACTTATTATTACAGCCAAAGCTTTCCCCGTTGCTTTAACTAAAGTTCATATCTATTTGGGTAGCTTTGCTTATTTCATACCTGGCTTACACCTGGTCTCAATTGAGACATGTGTGTTCTAACTATTTTCGTTTTAGAAATTTAAAGCCAAGATTAAATTCTGTTGAGAAAATCGATGCTAGTATAATATCTTACCCAAAGACATCGGAGATAGAGTGGAAAACACAATGCATAGCCGAATGGGAAGATTCCGAATCTGAACCATTCGTTTGCTTACTTCCAAAGCTGCTCACACAGCAAGATCAGCTAGAAAACAAAAGGTATACCTTCAATTCAAACATGTGTGATCAAATCTTTGCGTTGTTGTTGAAAAATAATTACATTACAATTCTTGATCACCATGTTAAGCCATCAATCCAAGGACGAATGTATTGTAAGTTGCATGATTCGTCCAAGCATAATTTTGAGGATTGCAACATGTTTCGTCAAATAGTTAAATCGGCCATTGAAAAAGGACAATTGATGTTTGTTGAAACACCAAGAGATGACCAGTCTATTCCGATTGGTCCCGATGGCAAAAAGTTTTTGCATCGGCTGCTTCAAGCCGATCCATTAAAGAGAAGGTAAAAACTGCAGGTGATGGGATCAAGCTTTCAAGTAAAGAAGTTGTTGAAGAGCATAATGAACATAATCTTGAGGGTGAGAATTCCATCGAAGCTACAATGGAGACGCCAAGGACTGGGGGGCAGCAAGCAAATCCAACGATCGATGAAAGCAAACCAAAAGAAAACAAAGGCCGAAATAAAGCGCAAGTGTAAAAGATCAAAAATCACCTTCGCTGAACTATTGGAGAAATATCAAAAGAAGAGTGAAGAGAGGAATGCTTATCGGCCCAATCATGCAAAGAAACCAAAATCACCCCCAAGGCGCAAATATGAGGATCGGTATTGGCAAAGTGAGAGTTTCAATGCAACACATTCATATCCTTATTTTGGGCTGCCAATGCCAATGCCGTGCACGCCTCCCTATGCTCATGTAGATCCATGTTCATCATGGGACAGGTATGATACAACGGCACATTCTCCATCTTATTTTAGACCATCTCACCAATATTATGCAGCTCCGAGAAGATCAACATTTGAACAGTCACATGTTAAAGACCGTTTCAATTATAAGGAATCGGTCCGGACACCATGGATGAAAAAAGAGGTGGTCAAGCAAGTCTACCGCGTGAAAAGAGATGGTCGTAAGTGTGCTACTTCAGATTTGATCTCAAATAATAAAGAGCCAATTAAAGTGTTGACATTGGCTACAAAAGGCAATGAGACGAAGCAACCAATTATTGAGAGTCAAAGTGCCAATCTGAAGAAAAGAAGTTGAGAGTGCACAAGGTTAAAAAGGAATTGCCATTGGTCAAACAGAATCACAGCCGAGATGCCCACTCGGCTTATCGTATTGGCAAAAGAGGGAATTACACAAACTTAGTGCACAAGAACTTGAAGAAAGGAACATGGCATGGGTTCCCAAAGGAAGTGCTCAAAATAAGAATTATGTGCATGCCTCCATTACAAGAAGTGCGGCAAAAGTGAAGAAAGAGAAGAATGGAAACCAGAAACAATTAAGCCGAAGGTTTGCATCACCCCATCAAAATCTTCGGTTAGCACATCATCCATGTTTTTCAACCATACCATTGATGCCTTTGCCATGGAATTCATCATCAGGTATGATAAATTACCCTCCCTGGATTTATTTTGATCCATGGAAGCGACATAATTTTCTGCATCATGAGAGGGTATTACCAAATCTCTATACAATTTATTAGCTACATTTTTTCTTGCTAATCCAAAGGCGAAATATTTGATTGCTATTTCATTTGTTTATTTCGGCTATACATGATTTGGTGAATGAATTCTACATGGACCTCATGGTAATGGCCGATACTTATCTATCGCCCTAAGAATATATGTAAGAATGGCCGGTGTGGTACTCTAACACCGTCCTTAAGTTTGAGTGGAGATTGAGATAAGTGCTTGCAAAGGAATTTGTCAAATTGATGCCATTGAGGATATTATGCATAGACCAATTCACCAAAATTGCAAAGTGAACTTATGTTTTGATTGGGTGTGCTTTGGCTTGTTAGTTTTCAGAACTTACGTAAGGCCAAATCATGGTTGATTTTATTATTGAGCATCATATTGACATCATGCATAATATTGATTTTAGCTTGATCTCTCTAGTACCATGGAGATTATATATTGATGGTTAAATTTGTAGCAATGGCCAAGGTGTTGGTGTTGTTTATATATCTCCTTATGGTGCTATTTTGTGAAGCCTCATGCTGCTTAAAATATTTATGCACAAATGATCAAAGCCGAATATGCATTGTTATTCGGATTGGAGCTTTTACTCGCTATAGGTGCTATACATATTGAGACTTTCGGTGATTCGTTATGAGTAGTGCAACAAATATCCAAGGGTTATCAATGTTTTGACGAATCACTTATAGTTTATCTTGGGGTATGTCTAGGTGCAAAATTTACCTTGGGTTGCTTCAATATTTCTCATATATCTAGACATGACAACTGGAAAGCAAATGAGCTGGCACAACAAGCATCTGGATACCATGTTGATCATGGCATGTTTCATATTTCTCAAAATCCGATGGCTTGTCTTACCAGTATAGAAGAGGCCGAACCGGAACCCACTGATTCGGTCATTAACAAAAAATCTAGTGCAGGTGACAATTCCGACTGGAGGAAGCCCATTGTTGCTTACTTGCGTAATCCGAGTGAAAGGGTGGACATGGCTGTTCGGCGTATGGCTTTTAAATATACTATGAGGGATGATGATCTTTATCGCCGAACAGTTGATGATGTTCTTTTAAAGTGCTTGGATGAGGACCAAGCAAGAGTTGCTATGGGAGAGGTACATGAAGGCATTTGTGGTACTCACCAGTCGGCTCCCAAGATGAAATGGTTATTACGACGTGCTGGGTTTTATTGGCCGACCATGATTAATGATTGCTTCAGATATTATAAAGGGTGCGAAGCTTGTCAAAAATTTGGTGATATTCAATTGGCTCCCGCTGCTATGTTGCATCCTATTATCAAGCCGTGGCCTTTCAGAGGATGGGGTTTAGACTTTATTGGGCAAATCCATCCGTCTTCTTCAAAGGGGCATCGGTTCGTATTGGTGGCAACTGATTATTTCACTAAGTGGTCTGAAGCAGTACCTCTCAAGAACATGACGCATACGGAAGTAATTAAATTCATAACCGAGCACATTATTCATAGATTCGGTATTCCTCAAACGTTAACTACAGATCAAGGCTCCTCTTTCATGTCACACCAAGTTAGAGAATTTGCCGAATCTTATAATATAAAATTGCTCAATTCATCTCCATATTTTGCCCAAGCCAATGGACGAGCTGAGTCTAGCAATAAAATTTTAATCAAGCTCATCAAGAAGAAGGTTGATGATAATCCAAGGAGATGGCATGAGTTGTTGTCTGAAGCTTTGTGGGCACATAGGATCTCAAGGCATGGTGCTACGAAGGTAACTCCATATGAGCTAGTATATGGTCAAGAGGCTGTTTTACCGGTGGAGGTAAATTTGAATGCTTTGAGAATAGCCAAGCAAAATGATTTATCGGCTGTAGACTTTTATAACTTAATGATGGATAACATTGACAAAGTTGCCGATAAACGTTTAGTTGCTTTGAAGGCCATAGAGCGAGACAAGTTAAGGGTGGCAAGAGCTTACAATAAGAAAGTCAAGTCGAAGAATTTTCAAGTTGGTGATCTCGTATGGAAAGTAATTCTACCGATTGGTTCAAAAGATAGAAAATTTGGGAAGTGGTCTCCTAGTTAGGATCGCAAGAGTAGTTCCCGGAAATTCATATTTGGTGGAATCCATACAAGGGGCGTTGTTACCTCGAGCTCTCAATGGCAAGTACTTGAAGAAATACCACCCGAGTGTGTGACAAGAAGCCTAAATAGGCAATGGCCGATACATAATTATCGCTCTAAGAAAAATAAATGGCCGATGGGGTGTTGACATCGTCCTTAGAACAAACACAGTACAGGTTATTTTTCGGCACACAAGCTTTGCCGAAAAACAGGGGGGCATGTGTTGACACCAGATTTTGGCATGGTTGAAAATCCGGGTTCGTATGCAAAAGTTAGAGGCAACACTTTGCGGGCCGGCCTTGAGTGGGAAAGAAAACTCTTGCCGTGGTGGAAACCTTGTAGAGGAACCCTGGCCGGAGTACAAACCTTGCCGGAGTAAAACCCTTGCCGGAGTACAAACCTTGCCGGAGTGAAACCTTGTCAGAGAGGAACCCTGGCCGGAGTACAAACCTTGCCGGAGTACAAAGCTTGCCACCGTGAACAGTAACCTTGCCGGGGAAAGCTTGCCGCCGTGAATAGTAACCTTGCCGGGGAAAGCTTGCCGCCGTGAACAGTGCCGGGGAAAGCTTGCCGCCGTGAACAGTAACCTTGCCGGGGAAAGCTTGCCGCCGTGAACAGTAACCTTGCCGGGGGAGAGCTTGCCGCCGTGAACAGTGCCGGGGAAAGCTTGCCGCCGTGAACAGTAACCTTGCCGGGAAAGCTTGCTGCCGTGAACAGTAAAAACTGTCGAGGCCAATCCGACCAGATGCTGAAGATGGGCTCAAATACTTATCTAGATGGCTTCGGATGAAGAAGTGTTCAACACAGGAGTTGTTCGTAACGTCGAAACGGTCAACTTTGCTCGTCATCCGACGTAGTATACGACCTGCAGAGACGCTGCAAGAGTCAGACGGTCCAGTCAGCTACATGAACGAGTTCGACTCGAAATTAGAGATGACCCCGTGGAGTATTCAAGATGGCCTTATTTGGAAAAGTGATTAACGTACGGATTGTTGGCCTCGTCGGAGCACACATAATTGATATTTGAATCGTCTCCATCGGAATTCATATGCAGATTCCACAGCCTATGCAAGGAGCAAGACAGAAGATTGGACCAGATTCGGGCTGAATCCGAGTGGGACCAGAACTAGGATTCTAGGACATGAATTGATGTAATTTTCTTGTAAGGAAAGCCTAGATAAATCCTTTGCTTGTACGGGAAGTCCAGCCGCCTCTTATATATGTTGGGGGTGACGGCCGATTGAATAACACCAATCGAACAAATCAATCTATTACACTTTTGTGTTCATCTACTTTTTATCCCTTACCCTTGTATCTTTCTTTCTCGTTCTTCGTTCGTTCTTCGCGTTGGAGGGCAGCGATCCACGAGGCTCTAGGGGCGAGCGAATCGACCTAGGGCAGCCCATAGCCGCCGCAATCCCTGACGGGGTCCCTCCCGGGTGCGCGGGGTTTCGGGTCTGCAAAAGCGCCCGCCGACTGTCCTGCGTATCGCGCTGTCGGTCGAGTCTCCTTCGACGTGAGCTGCGGTGCATCACCCCCGGCGTCGAGGGTACACGTGACGTGTTCGTGTGTCAACAGGGACAGTAATAGGTCATGTCTACCAAGCGCTGGACATGTTTGCTTGCACCGAAATAAGCTGACAATACAAATTAGTTGTCAACTATTTTTGAATAAACAATATCAAAGACATAAATATGGTTGAGAAACTTACATTTTGGTGTAACCGGAGGCGTCTGCACATCGACCCAGATGTCGGTATTAACTTCAATATCATCTTCCGGACGAATATCAAAGGTGATAACCATATCAGGCTGAAATGCATAAGTCTTGCATAGTGCTCGCCATGTTTTGCATCCAAAATAGGTGTAGTCATCTGAATTGTATAATTTTGCGTGGAAAATATAACCATGCTCGGTCTTCAAATAAACTTTCTTTACCTCCATAGTATGACTGAAACCTATTTTATCCAATACAAAAACTCTTGCATGGCAGGGGATACGCTAGTAGAATAGTAAAAAAAATATAAGTTGAAGCAAATGAAGCAGATGTCATGCTTAATTACGAAAAAAGACTTGTCGTTGTGACTTACTGTATCCACTTCGAAGTTCTCGTCCAGCTTGATGCTGAAGCGCCTATCATCATCTAGGAAGATTCCGTCGCACAGGCCGCGCTCGTCTTCGCAGTATTTGCAAATACCGAAATCCTTTTTGTCATCAGACATTTCCTATGTTCATAGTTAAAACATTAATTGAAAATCAATAAAAGACAACTACTAGGATACTCAACACACAAATCCGGGGCACTTGATATTTCCTACATATTCTGGCAAAAGTCATGCCAAAATTCACGGAAAAATCCGGCATGACCTTTGCTAAAATAGGATATATCGAGCGCCTGAAATTTGCCGGAACGGAAATGAATCAACACTCCGGCAGAACATAGGCCACTCGGAGGTGTAACCTGCAAACATGACCGGCCACTTAGATATTGAGCAACACAAGATATACATTTCAAAATATCTTATAAGACTCAAATTAGCATGCATTCAATAAGCAAAAGTAAATCATCTCATGTGTCCGTACATCGTCGAATATTATCACTAATACATCCCGAATAGTGTCATACATATAACATCACTAGTACAACTAAAACCCTAGCACACCACGGGTATCGGCGCGGGCGCTGGACACCCACAGAGAAGGAATCATCACGGGATCATAGCTCCAGTGAGATCCCTGGAGAACCTGCCAGGTATTGGAGAACCTGTGCTCCAACGCAAACAAGTAGCGACGGACGTGCGCGTCCTCCTCACTGACACGGTGACACACCACCTCCGCGGAGTCCTCGAGCCTCTGGACCGTCACTGGCCCACGCGACCGCCACCAAAGAAGGTTCGGGTCAACGACAGGCTGGCTCCTCACCAACCTGCGCCCCCCGGTAGGTAGCGCCTCCCAGTACTGTTGGAAATATGCACTACAGGCAATAATAAATTGGTTATTATTATGTTTCCTTGTTCATGATAATCGTTTATTATCCATGCTAGAATTGTATTGATAGGAAACTCAGATACATGTGTGGATACATAGACAACACCATGTCCCTGGTAAGCCTCTAGTTGACTAGCTCGTTGATCAATAGATGGTTACGGTTTCCTGACCATGGACATTGGATGTCGTTGATAACGGGATCACATCATTAGGAGAATGATGTGATGGACAAGACCCAATCCTAAGCCTAGCACAAAGATCGTGTAGTTCGTATGCTAAAGCTTTTCTAATGTCAAGTATCATTTCCTTAGACCATGAGATTGTGCAACTCCCGGATACCGTAGGAATACTTTGGGTGTGCCAAACGTCACAACGTAACTGGGTGGCTATAAAGGTACACTACAGGTATCTTCGAAAGTGTCTGTTGGGTTGGCACGAATCGAGACTAGGATTTGTCACTCCGTGTAAACGGAGAGGTGTCTCTGGGCCCACTCGGTAGGACATCATCATAATGTGCACAATGTGATCAAGGAGTTGATCACGGGATGATGTGTTACGGAACGAGTAAAGAGACTTGCCGGTAACGAGATTGAACAAGGTATCGGGATACCCACGATCGAATCTCGGGCAAGTATCGTACCGATAGACAAAGGGGATTGTATACGGGATTGATTGAATCCTCGACATCGTGGTTCATCCGATGAGATCATCGTGGAACATGTGGGAGCCAACATGGGTATCCAGATCCCGTTGTTGGTTATTGGCCGGAAAGTTATCTCGGCCATGTCTGCATGACTCCCGAACCCGTAGGGTCTACACACTTAAGGTTTGATGACGCTAGGGTTATAGGGAATAGATATACGTGGTTACCGAATGTTTTTCGGAGTCCCGGATGAGATCCCTAACATCACGAGGAGTTCCGGAATGGTCCGGAGGTAAAGATTTATATATGGGAAGTCCTGTTTCGGTCGCCGAAAAAGTTTCGGGTTTTATCGGTAACGTACCGGGACCACCGGGAGGGTCCCGGGGGTCCACCAAGTGGGGCCACAAGCCCCGGAGGGCTGCATGGGCCAAGTGTGGGAGGGGACCAGCCCCAGGTGGGCTGGTGCGCCCCCCATAAGGGCCCAAGGCGCCTAAAGGGGAGGAGGGGGACAAACCCTAAGGGCAGATGGGCCTTAGGGCCCATGCCTGGTGCGCCTCCCTCTCCCCCTCCCCTTGGCCGCCCCCTAGATGGGATCTAGGGGCTGCCGCCACCCCTAGGGAGGGAACCCTAGGTGGGGGCGCAGCCCCTTCCCTCCCCCTATATATACTTGAGGTTTGGGGCTGCCCAACACATGTGAATTCTTCCTTCTTGGCGCAGCCCTACCCCTTCTCCCTCCTCCCGCAGTGCTTGGCGAAGCCCTGTTGGAATCCCGCTACTTCCACCACCACGCCGTCGTGCTGCTGGATCTCCATCAACCTCTCCTTTCCCCTTGCTGGATCAAGAAGGAGGAGACGTCGCTGCTCCGTACGTGTGTTGAACGCGGAGGTGCCGTCCGTTCGGCGCTAGGATCATCGGTGATTTGGATCACGACGAGTACGACTCCATCAACCCCGTTCTCTTGAACGCTTCCGCGCGCGATCTACAAGGGTATGTAGATCCACTCCTCCCTCATTGCTAGATGACTCCATAGATTGATCTTGGTGACACGTAGGAAAATTTTGAATTATTGCTACGTTCCCCAACAGTGGCATCATGATTGAATTATTGATCCACTCCTCCCTCATTGCTAGGTCTATGCGTAGTTTCTATGCACGAGTAGAACACAAAGTAGTTGTGGGCGTTGATTTTGTTCAATATGCTTACCGTTACTAGTCCAATCTTGATTCGGTGGCATTGTGGGATGAAGCGGCCTGGACCGACCTTACAGGTACTCTTACGTGAGACTGGTTCCACCGACTGACATGCACTAGTTGCATAAAGGTGGCTAGCGGGTGTCTGTCTCTCCCACTTTAGTCGGATCGGATTCGATGAAAAGGGTCCTTATGAAGGGTAAATAGCAATTGGCATATCACGTTGTGGTTTTTGCGTAGGTAAGAAACGTTCTTGCTAGAAACCCATAGCAGCCACGTAAAACATGCAAACAACAATTAGAGGACGTCTAACTTGTTTTTGCAGGGTGTGCTATGTGATGTGATATGGCCAAAAGGATGTGATGAATGATATATGTGATGTATGAGATTGATCATGTTCTTGTAATAGGAATCACGACTTGCATGTCGATGAGTATGACAACCGGCAGGAGCCATAGGAGTTGTCTTTATTTATTTATGACCTGCGAGTCAACATAAACGTCATGTAATTACTTTACTTTATTGCTAACCGTTAGCCATAGAAGTAGAAGTAATAGTTGGCGAGACAACTTCATGAAGACACAATGATGGAGATCATGGTGTCATGCCGGTGACGATGATGATCATGGAGCCCCGAAGATGGAGATCAAAAGGAGCAATATGATATTGGCCATATCATGTCACTATTTGATTGCATGTGATGTTTATCATGTTTATACATCTTATTTGCTTAGAACGACGGTAGCTTAAATAAGATGATCCCTCACTAAAATTTCAAGAGAAGTGTGCTCCCTAACTGTGCACCGTTGCGAAAGTTCGTCGTTTCGAAGCACCACATGATGATCGGGTGTGATAGATTCTTACGTTCGAATACAACGGGTGTTGACGAGCCTAGCATGTACAGACATGGCCTCGGAATACATGCGAAACACTTAGGTTAACTTGACGAGCCTAGCATGTACAGACATGGCCTCGGAACACGGAGGACCGAAAGGTCGAACATGAGTCGTATAGAAGATGCGATCAACATGAGATGTTCACCGATGATGACTAGTCCGTCTCACGTGATGATCGGACACGGCCTAGTTGAGATTGATCATGTTCTTGTAATAGGAATCACGACTTGCATGTCGATGAGTATGACAACCGGCAGGAGCCATAGGAGTTGTCTTTATTTATTTATGACCTGCGAGTCAACATAAACGTCATGTAATTACTTTACTTTATTGCTAACCGTTAGCCATAGAAGTAGAAGTAATAGTTGGCGAGACAACTTCATGAAGACACAATGATGGAGATCATGGTGTCATGCCGGTGACGATGATGATCATGGAGCCCCGAAGATGGAGATCAAAAGGAGCAATATGATATTGGCCATATCATGTCACTATTTGATTGCATGTGATGTTTATCATGTTTATACATCTTATTTGCTTAGAACGACGGTAGCTTAAATAAGATGATCCCTCACTAAAATTTCAAGAGAAGTGTGCTCCCTAACTGTGCACCGTTGCGAAAGTTCGTCGTTTCGAAGCACCACATGATGATCGGGTGTGATAGATTCTTACGTTCGAATACAACGGGTGTTGACGAGCCTAGCATGTACAGACATGGCCTCGGAATACATGCGAAACACTTAGGTTAACTTGACGAGCCTAGCATGTACAGACATGGCCTCGGAACACGGAGGACCGAAAGGTCGAACATGAGTCGTATAGAAGATGCGATCAACATGAGATGTTCACCGATGATGACTAGTCCGTCTCACGTGATGATCGGACACGGCCTAGTTGAGATTGATCATGTTCTTGTAATAGGAATCACGACTTGCATGTCGATGAGTATGACAACCGGCAGGAGCCATAGGAGTTGTCTTAATTTATTTATGACCTGCGTGTCAACATAAACGTCATGTAATTACTTTACTTTATTGCTAACCATTAGCTGTAGAAGTAGAAGTAATAGTTGGCGAGACAACTTCATGGAGACACAATGATGGAGATCATGATGATGGAGATCATGGTGTCATGCCGGTGACAAGATGATCATGGAGCCCCAAGATGGAGATCAAAGGAGCTATATGATATTGGCCATATCATGTCACTATTTGATTGCATGTGATGTTTATCATGTTTTTGCATCTTGTTTACTTAGAACGACGGTAGTAAATAAGATGATCCCTCATTAAAATTTCAAGAAAGTGTTCCCCCTAACTGTGCACCGTTGCGACAGTTCGTTGTTTCGAAGCACCACGTGATGATCGGGTGTGATAGATTCTAACGTTCACATACAACGGGTGTAAGACAGATTTACACACGCAAAACACTTAGGTTGACTTGACGAGCCTAGCATGTGTACAGACATGGCCTCGGAACACAGAAGACCGAAAGGTCGAGCATGAGTCGTATGGTAGATACGATCAACATGAAGATGTTCACCGATGTTGACTAGTCCGTCTCACGTGATGATCGGACACGGCCTAGTTGATTCGGATCATGTATCACTTAGATGACTAGAGGGATGTCTATCTGAGTGGGAGTTCATAAGATGAACTTAATTATCCTGAACATAGTCAAAAGGTCTTCGCAAATTATGTCGTAGCTCGCGCTTCAGTTCTACTGTTTAGATATGTTCCTAGAGAAAAATTAGTTGAAAGTTGATAGTAGCATTTATGTAGACAGTAGAAGGCTTATGTCCTTAATGCACTGCTCAGTGTGCTGAACCTCGAACGTCGTCTGTGGATGTTGCGAACATCTGACATACACGTTTTGATGACTACATGATAGTTCAGTGCGTAATGCTAAATGGTTTAGAATTGAGGCACCAAAGACGTTTTTGAAACATCGCAGAACATATGAGATGTTCCAAGGACTGAAATTGGGATTTCAGGCTCGTGCCCACGTCAAGAGGTATAAGGCCTCCGACGATTTTCTTAGCCTGCATAATAAGGGAGAAAAGCTCAATCTTGAGCTTGTGCTCAGATTGTCTGAGTACAACAATCGCTTGAATCGAGTGGGAGTTGATCTTCCAGATGAAATAGTGATGGTTCTCCAAAGTCACTGCCACCAAGCTACTAGAGCTTCTTGATGAACTATAACATATCAGTGATAGATATGATCCTTGAGCTATTCGCGACACCGCGAAGAGTAGAAATCAAAAGGGAGCGTCAATCGTTGATGGTTAGTAAAACCACTAGTTTCAAGAAAGGAAAGGACAAGAAAGGGATACTTCATGGAACAACAAATCAGTTGTTGTTCTAGTGAAGAAACCCAAAGTTGAACCCAAGCCCGAGACTAAGTGCTTCTGTAATAAGGGGAACAGTCACTGAAGCAGAACCACCCTAAATACTTGGTAGATGAGAAGGCTGGCAAGGTCGACATAAGTATATTGGATATGCATTATAATGTGTACTTTACTAGTACTCCTAGTAGCACCAGGGTATTAGATACCGGTTCGGTTGCTAAGTGTTGGTAACTCGAAACAAAAGGCTACGGAATAAACGGAGACTAGCTAAAAGGTGAGATGACGATATGTGTTGGAAGTATTTCCAAGGTTGATCAAATATCGTACGCTCCC
>NC_053027.1:39870277-39929921 GCF_003073215.2 Triticum urartu
CCTCGCGCACGTCCACGACCGCCGGCGCCTTGGCCGTGCCCATGCCCGCGTCCGCGCTCGCGCCCGCCGGCACGTTGGCCGTGCCCGCGTCCACGCACCCCCGCGTCTTCCGCCGGCGTGCGTACGTCAACTCTCCCGTGCTCGGCAGAAGCACCTCCCTCTGTGTGTTCAAGGAGGTCCGCCTCATCGTCATGCTCAACTTCTACACGGAGCCCATAGTGAAAAATTATCCCGCTGATACTGCAGAAAGGTGAGATGGAAACAAGAACATGTCGTCGTCGGAGTCATCAGAAGCTAGCTAGTCGTAGTCGTATCCAAGATCAAAGGCGCTGTCATCGTTCTCTTCAATTGAATCCCAATTAGGTGCTGGATGCAATTCTAGATCAACCATGTTTTTTGTTGGCCACGTACTGGAAGAAGGGGGAAATGAAAAAGAACCAGCGGGAGTCGACTCATTTTGTACAGGAAAACATAATTTAAAATCTTAATTTAGTTGGCGCGAAGCCACTTCCCTCCCTTTTCCTGATGGCCGCGCACTTACGTGGGTTCCCATTTTCGTATACTAGGAAAGACACTTATTTCCATCCCTGATTTGCTGGGATACGCCGATTGCATCTGCCATGCAAGGCCGGCAACATATCTGCATGCAACGGTCAAATCAGTGGACGCTCACGATAATTGATTTCTACCACTAAACTAATATCAGGGGTAGTATTGTCCCGGATGCTTCAAAAATTGTTGCCTTGGTCACCGAGCTGGAAATAATGCTCCTAACATAAAGGAACGGAGGGAGTATAATACAAAATTGTCATCGAATGTTAAGCGTGCGGACCCTATGGGTTCGAGAACTATGTAGACATGACCGAGACACCTCTCCAGTCAATAAACAACAACGGAACCTGGATGCTCATATTGGTTCCCACATATTCTACGAAGATCTTTATCGGTCGTACCGTAATGACAACATATGTTATTCCCTTTGTCATTGGTATGTTACTTGCCCGAGATTCGATTGTCGGTATCTTTATACCTAGTTCAATCTCATTACCAGCAAGTCTCTTTACTTGTTCCATAATACATCATCCCTCAACTAACTCATTAGTCACATTGCTTGCAAGGCTTATTATCATGTGTATTACTGAGAGGGCCCAGAGATACCTCTCTGATACTCGGAGTGACAAATCCTAATCCCGATCTATGCCAACCCAACAAATAATCACACAGTTACGTTGTGACGTTTGATAGCACAGAAGGTATTCCTCCTGTATCCGGGAGTTGCATAATCTCATAGTCAAAGGAATATGTATATGTCATGAAGAAAGCAATAACAATAAAACTGAACGATCAATATGTTAAGCTAATGGATGGGTCTTGTCCATCACATCATTCTCCTAATGATGTGATCCCGTTCATCAAATGACAACACACACTACTGCAGGATGCTGCTAACGCGACACTATGATCAAAGACCCTTCGACGAAACTGTGTGCGATGCAATAATCGCAAACGATGGTGTAAAAGAACCGTCAGAAAAGGTGCAAAACATTTGCGATGGAGGATGCATCAAACATGGTTTAGATTTTAGTTGCATGTGCGATGCAGGGCATACGGTTCAGTTCAATGAACTGTTTGCGATGAGGTGGAACAAAAGAAACGGGCAGCCAGATGAAGGCGTCTGCGATATACAGCATACGGTTCACTCGGATGAACCGTTTGTGGTTAGGCAAGACAAAAGAATCGGTCAGCCAGATCAAGGTGTGTGCGATATATGTCATGCGGTTCACTTGGATGAACTGTTTGTGTTGAGACAAGAGAACAGAAACGGTTTAATATAACAAAATGTGTGAGATACACGGCAAACAGGTCTATAATCAGAAATGTGTGCGAAGATCAATAGTAACACAGACGGTTGCTGCTAATAAGACGTGTGTGTTGTGCGATGGGATTGCATACAAAACAACAACATATATATACACACACTTATAAGGACATGGTTAAGTAACCAAATTAAACATCCACTTACATAGGTGGCTACTACAACCATGGCATTTGCACACAACAAAGTAAACTATTACATGCATAATTACATAGGTGGCTACTACACACATGACATTTCCACACACCAATAAAGTAAACTATATATTACATGCATGATTAACTAGCATAAACGATCATCTGATCACCATCTACTTCTTGTGACGCTTACTCTGCTTGTGGCTCGACCCGGGTCGTCGATTTGGTTAACGAGGCACTTCCTCATTTCAACAATCCGCCTGTACATCTCGTAGCATGTGTAAACGCTCTTGGTCGCGAACCTGAGGTGAGGTTCATCCAGTTGCCGCATCTAGGCCCTGTGCCAGGATACGGGACTTGTTCTTTGGGCATCCTGCTTCATCTTTTCGTAGTAGGGGTCAATGATGGCCGAGGCTTGTTTGACCAGGGAGTCCTTCATGCTGCACCAGACCCTGTAGTGGATACGGATTTCGACAAGGTTCTTGCAGTCCAAGCCCGTAACACTAAGCGCTTTTACATCATCGGTGGTTTCCACCATGGCGAACTTGTAGTCGGTGCTGCTGACAAACCTGTTGAAACGGTCGCAATGCTATGTGGCCATGCAGTAGTGGTAGATGAGGACATGATTGCGCATGCACAACTGGGCGATGGCAACCTTCTGATCTATGTCGGGACGATCGGCGGTGTACTGGAGGTCGATGCCGACCACCTTGTACTTGTCTCGAGCAAGCAACTGCTCAACACTGTTGATGTAGTCGTCCACCATGGCCGGGTCGATGGTGTACACCACTGAGAGATCCGTCTCCGTCACGTGGGTCTCCACTCTATGCTCGCCGAACTCCATTGGAGCGCCGCTAGACATCCCCTCTCTATGTGTCGTCGTGGGTGTGCTTGTTGTGTTGTGGGGCACGATTTAAAGGTTGAGGAGACTAAGTTATAATGGCCGCGGGAATTAAAGGGGAAGCCGGTCGGCCAGGAATATCGGCAGGCCCTGATGGCAGTTCTAATTTGCAACACATAAATCCATTGTGCCGCACATAACTGCATCGCGTGGCAAAGCGCGCGGCGCAACCACATGCATACACTACAAAAAATACACTTCCGTGATGATACGTGTTTGTCACAGTAGGTCGCTTTTTTGTCATGCATGTACATCCATGACAAATTTATGACAGAATCAAGATAGTCATACCTGTGCTGTCGTAGAAGTGTTCCATGACATTACCAAAATTATCGTCACGGAAGTGTCCACTTCCATGACGATAAATCACGCGTCACAGAAGTGCTTTCGTGAAGGGTGACCGACACGTGGCATCCACCGTAACGGAACACCGTTAAGCTATCGGGTCGGGTTTGGATCCGATAACCCGTTAACAACCCCGACCAATGGGGATTTTCCACGTGTAAAATCATCATTGGCTGGAGGAAACACGTGTCGGCTCATCGTTGGGACAGATGTCAACCACTCATTGGACGGAAGGCGCCTATGATACGTCGACATGTGGCACGGCCCATCAGTGGCCCATTCCTGTGAAAAGGCCGGCCCGTTTGACTTGGTCAAAAACTGGCGGGCCGGCCCATGGAAAGCCTGTTAACGGCTTGTTCGAATATAGCCCATTTACAACCCGCTAACCCAAGGCCCGTTACACCCTATTCGATTTAGGCCCAGTAGCGTCATCTAGGCCATCCAATATGATTCCATCCCATTTTCACTTCTGGCCAATGTATGGCCCATGACGTCTTTCGGACCATATGAGGCCCTATGTAATTCTTGGCCTACTAACGGCCCGTGGTGAAACTGGGCCGTAATGAACAGTGTATCACTTTACACCCATTAATGGCCCGTGGTGAAACTGGCCCGTAATGAACAGTGTATCACTTTATACCCATTAACGGCCCGTTATTCCGTTGGGTCGTTTCCAGCCCATGTTATCTTTCGGCCTTCTCAGAGCCCATTTATTCTTGGGCTCATTTCCAGCATTCGTTTACTTACGGCCCGTTACTGTCTTTTTCTGCTTGTGGGCCAAATTCAGCCCGTGGTTATAGTCGGCTCATTTGTGGTCCGTTAATACATTGGGCCGATTTCATAGCATCATCAAATACGGCCTATTAACGATGGCCCGCTATGGTCGGCCCATGAACGGACGATTCCAACTCTAGCCCGTTTACGGCCATAATGCGGTCTGTTTGGCCCATGTTTGGCCAATTGATTATACGGCCCGTATAAGGCCCATTGATAATACAGCCCGCAGAAGGCCCATTGTTTCTACGACCCGTAGAAGGCCCATTATTTCTACAGCCTGTAGAAGGCCCATTGTTTCTACGGCCAGTAGGAGGCCCAGTGTCACTACAGTAAATATTAACACATGGTTATTGTGGCCTAGTTTAAAAAAATAGGTTATTGCAGCCACTAGCTAACCGCAGAAAAAGAACTGCAATGACTACAAGCAAACAAATAAACAAGACAACAAGGAAATAAATAAGCAAACAACTAATGCTAGGCTATCACGGCTATTACACATATTACATCCATTGGGCATCAAAGTTCGCCACCAGTGCAAATATAGGGAACAAAGTAGCATATCATATACACTGGTTGTCAAAGTTGGCGACCAGCGCAAATAAACGCCGCAGCAAAACAAATCCAGAACTGAAACCACTTTAGAAGATCTCAAGAAACAATATCCTGGGTACCCATAATGCTGGCAAGATGCTTAGCAAGCTTATTAACTTTCTCTTGTTTGGCGCTTAAATCCTCCAGCGCTTGCTGTTGCACCCGAAAATATGCATCTGAATTCTGCAGGGACTTCCTCAGTCCTTCAGCTTCCTGTCGCAGCACATCTGATCGATGTCTTTCAACTTGAAGTTGAGACTCAGGAAGACAAACTGATTCAGGCAGCGAGTCCGAAGAGCTTGTGCCAGCAGTAGTGGCCAGTAACTCGAACACTACATCAAGACAGGACTTTTGGGTTCCCTCACTGTCGCCAAGATAGTTTTTACCAGCTTTCTTGGAGACCAACAGGGATGTCTCACTATCTTGAACCTTATCTGCATTACTTCCTTTACCATTGGATAACGCGGTACCGTTCTCCAATATTTTGTCTGCATTCTAGAAGAGAAACAAGCAGACACATCACATGTTTACCATGTTGTATATGAAACTCATTTTGGTAAATGAGTTCAGTAGTAAAGTGGACAGGATAACAACATGAAACAAATATATATCTATGTACCGTGGTCACTTTATGGTCTATACCATTCTAGTTTTTGTTGCCAAATCAAGATAGAGACACAGTTCAAATAATATTTGTTCAAGACAAAGAAGAATAGTCAGAATGTAAGTGTGGGTAACTATAGAGCAATAACAACACTTGTAATGTGCATGACATGAGAACATAACTGTTTATTCAATTGAAACTGAAATCAACATAGAGCAGGTTACAACAGCAAACCAGTTAAAGAAACAGGTTTAAAACATACCTGTTGCACCATTGGAGTTTCAATTCCATCCTTCAAATTTGAAAATAGTTGGTATGAGTAAATACAGTCATGCAAGAGCAAAGGAGTATAAACCATAGCTACAGAACCTGACCTGAGAACAAATCTTCTTCTCCTTTAAGCGTTCAGTTGGGATTCGGAGTGGTGGTCCTTGTGCTTTGGGCACTGCAGTTCCCTTACTAACTGCTCGTGTTTGGATTCTCTGTGGTGGAGACGGTGCTGTGTCAACTGGAACTAGGGTACTATCTGCCGGGGTTGGGGTTAGAAGGGGTGTAACTGGTTCTCTGTCCAACTGGGTAGGGGTACAATCTGCGAGAGTTTGGGTTATGTGTGGTGGATCTGATCCTTGGGCAATTACAACCGTGGTTCTATCTACATCAACTGGTAGCACTATCTTTTCTGAAGACCGTGTTGTTACTCCCTTCGATACTGCCATCACGCTCTCCAATTCAAATGGCTGATAAACAAGAAAATTAATTGAAAGTATAGACATTATATGATAGACAGGTGCAATGGATAGTGGGGAATAAAAGAGGGCATGAAATAATTGATATTTATGTTGTCTGACCAAACAGGATAGCATGACACAATTTCACATATATGATGGCTAACTAAACATGATAGCATGACGCAATTTCACATTATGATGGCTAACTAAAAAAGATGGAAAGACATAGTTCAAAATATGAGACTATGTAAACAGGATGACATGACATAACTATATAATGTGTTTATTAAATAGGTTGGCATGCCATAATTCACATACATTCACGGATAGAATGCCATAATTCAAAATATGATGACTGTAAACACTAAACAGGATGAGATGATATAACTACATGATGTCTTTATTAAATGGGTTGCCATGCCATAATTCATATAGATGATGTGTATGTACTATGTAAACATGATGACATGATATAATTCAAATATATGATTTATATGGTAAGCAAGTAAGCAGATGGCAATCCATATATGATGTAAAAACTAAGCAATGCAAGACAACATGCATGCCATGGGTAATATAACCCTGCCAAGTTTGAGCATAGACCTTAGGGGGAAAATAGGACTGGTCATCAGTCTCTGAATCCTCCTCTAAGGAGCTCTCTGTAACCAGCAAGATGTCTGCTTCAGTAGGTAGCATTGTCTACTCTGAATAACTTGTTTTCATTCCAGATACTTCCATCACCACTTCAAATGGCTGATGCACAGGAAGAGTAGTTGAATATATACAAACGTTGTCACCAAATGGAACACGTAATACAAAAAAATGATAGCATGATATAATTCACATACATGATGATTGGCTAAACAGCATGGCATTGCATAATTCACATATATAATGTCTTGCAACAAGATGGCAATGTATAATTCACATATGTAATGTCTTGCAACAATATGGAAATGCATAATTCACATATATGGTAATTAGACACTGAACAGGTGGCATTCACACAAAGCATGTCTAAACTAATCAAATGACATAGCAATACGAGACACCATACGCACGATATGAGCAACATAACCCTGCCAAGTTAGAGCATAAACCTCGGGGGGGATAGGACTGGTCATCTGTCTCTGAATCCTCCTCTGAGGAGCTATCCGTAACCAGCGAGATATGTGCTTCGTTAGATAACATAGTCTGCTCTGAAGACCTTGTTTTCACTCCAGAATTTGCCATCACTGTGTCAAATGGTTGATGCACACGAAGAGCAGTTGAATGTAATAACATTGTTGACACATGTAATATGTAACGAAAAAAGGATGGACTGATAGAATTTACATATAAGATGACTGGCTAAGCAGGATGGCATTGCAAAATTCACATATATGATGCCTGGCTAAACAAGATGGTGTTGCATAATTCACATAAACGATGAATAAACTAAACAGATGGCATTCGCACAAAGGATGTCTAAACTAAGCAGATGACATATTTGATGTATAAAGTAAGCAATGCAAGACACCATATGCATGATATAACCAACATCAGCATGCCAAGTTAGAGCGAAGACCTCAGGGGGTAAATACGAGTTGTCTTCTCCTTCTGAATCCCCCTCAGAACAGATATCTTCCTCTCGATTACAATCCAAAATGCGTGGAGGGGGCTGCCTTTGCACCTACCATGGAGCGACGTCTGCATGAAATTTTATTGCCACACAAGGCTCGTCTCTTTTGCTCTACATGTTCAGTTCCATTGTTTACAATAACTGTCATGCATAGGAATAAAACATAGTGAGATTATGTAAGGAGTGCATGCAGAAATCCAGAGTGATGGTAGAAACCTGTGGATAGACCCAAAACCAAGAATAGCAGGCAGATAATGGCTTCAATTAAAAAATACAGATAATGGCTTCTTTACTGTTTGTTTCCCACCCAACATGAAACTCATAGTAGACACCAGAGATTAACCAGATAGTAGATAGATACTATTGATAGCGGCCCCGATATGTACCCCACAACCATTTAAAAACTCAAGTTTGACCATTAGTTTGGAGCTGACTCAGAGTCTAATCGGTGAACAGGACGATAAAGTAGCATGTAATATTAAGCGATGCATAACGTAAGCAGACACGAAAGAGTGCGACCTCTCTTGCGGACCCGTGTAGTCCTCGAGGTCATCTGCTCGGTTGATGATGGTAGTGTAGTTTTCATGGCTGCCAGCGGCGGGGAAGAAGATCTGAGGCAGCGAAAGATAGTCTGGAGGCCGGATCCCTGCTGTGCTGGATCCTTCTGTCGTTGGATCAGCTGAGCTGGGGTGGACGACGGCGCAGCAGGAGCGAGACAAACCACGCAAGGTTTTCTTTGACAACTATCTGTAAGAGAAGTAATTCTGTAAGGGCTCGTTTGAATTGGAGGATTACAACAATGCAGGGATAGGAAATAGATAGGAATAGGATAGGAATGCACGTGCAAAACAGAGAATTTAAAAACACATGATTTCTGCCAATCTGGGTGTTTGATTCACAACAATTGGAAGATCAAAAGATGTAAAGAAGCATGGTGAGATTAAGTCAAACCACAAGAAAATGTACGGTTATAATGCTATTATGCTACTATCTCTTAGTCTTGTGCTTCATGAATAGGAATTTGAAAAGGAGGACAAGTGAAAATTAAAATTCCTATGTTTTTTCTTTCAAGGAGACACTAAAGGAACAAATCTGTGTGCTCAGTGGACAATATATATAACATGTAGAGTAAAAAAGAGATGCAACAAGTGTACAACCTCTTTGGCGAAGCCATGTCGATCTCAGTGTGATTGGGTTGGCCGGTGAGGATGCTCCGGCTGACTTGGCTGTCGAAGGAGGGGAAGAAGATCTTAGGCGTCTGGAGATGGAGCCCGAGGTACTGCTCCGCTGTGATGGAGGGTTTCGTCGTTGGAGCAGCTCCGGTGAGTTGTACGACACCGAGGCTGAAGCAGGACAAGAGAGACAACGAACAACGTTAACCTGAGTGGAATTCTAATAGCATCTACAATACATGACGTCAAATAAATAACCACAAAGTGCTAGATGTAAAATACATCAGCCGCTCATCTCTGAACTTAACTGTCGAAACTGAATTTAACTGTCGAAACTGAACTTAACTGTCGAAACTGAACTTAACTATCGAAACTGAATTTTGCTGTCGAAATTGAATTTTGCCGTCGAAACTGGACGCACTAGCAAGGTGAGGCTACACGTCGGTCGACTGACTTTTTCATCTCTGGTCAGTCGATTTTGCAGCTGTTGGATATGAAATCAAGGGCATGCGGTTCACCTTCAACCTCCACCCCCCTGAGCCGGCCAAACAGCAGCCCCCGCGCCGGCGGTGCGCGCCCCGCCCGCCCCGAAAACACTCCCCACGCCGGTCCGCCGCCGCCCCGGCCATCCCTCTAGGCCCCCCGTGCCGAGCTTTTTCTCCGGCGATCCCCACGCCACACGCCCCGCCAACGCCCCGCCACCGCCGGCGACCACCGCCCCCATCCTGAACCCTAAGATAGATAGTGGGGTACCTCTCCGGCGAGCCCCCCTCCCCGCTGCGGCTGGTTCTTCCTTCACCCCGGCGGCATCGGAGTGAAGTGTAGCTAAATCGGAGCAGCATCGCAAGCAAGAGCAAGAGCGAGAGCAGCAGCGCGAGCAAGAGCAATAGCAAGAGCAGACCAGGCAGGGGACCGAGAGCAAGAGCAGAGCAGCAGCGCGAGCGAGAGCTAAAGCAGCAGGTCCTACTGATGTGGACGTCGCCGCCGAGGGAGCGACGCGTGGAGGAAGTGGCCGGCGACGCCGCCGTGGATGGAGCCGCGCCGTGTCGGCTCGGGACCGAGCGCCGGCAGCACCGTGAGATCGAATCAAGAAGAAAATGCGGCGATTAGTGTACAACCTCTTTGGTGGCGCCAATTAGGCCGCAGCTTCATCCGAGGAAACGGTGATGATGATGCTCTTCTGGTGGTGCAGGTGAAGATGCGGTGTGGGAATGGAGGTGGCGCGAAAGACGAGGGGAACGGGGGCAGCTCCTTGGAGGTGGAGGACGAGGGGCTGAACCGGTGGACGATGAGATCGACGATGATCCTCATCCGGTACGGTGGATGAGGGACGTCGAGGTGTTGCTGTGGACGACGTCGTCGGGGAAGAGGCTCCGGCTGGGTGGCGGACGGAGCAGGGTGTGGGGTTTCGTCGCGGGTTTTCGCGGCCTCGGTGTACGAATGGGTGGGCGGATGGGATGGCAGTGGGGAACCATGGCTTAGAGACGCGCTTGTCCGAAATGTGGGGTAAGTTACGAAAGTACCCCCACCGATTTGAGGCGGTTCTTTCGGTTCAGGGGTACCACGGGCATTTCGCGTGTCGGGATTTCACAGGAGGTGGGAGTTTTCGCGCGCGTTGTAATTTCGGAATAGCAAGGCGCGGGTTGAGATGGAGGGAGTTGTCGGAGCACAACGAGACAAAGATATATCTTAAATATTTCGGGCTAACAAGGCGCGGGTTGAAATTTCCGGACAAGCCTAACGTGTACTGTACCAAATCAATGCGCCCTACAAATGTCATTCAAAACTTTGAATTCATGTTATGTTCAATTAAAATATTTCGCTACGTGTATAATGCATGCAACCTACTACTCAAATGAACGTTTTAGTGCATTCCAAACGTATATACTACCGCTTCAATATGAACTAAATTTGAATTCGTTTCTCTATTTGAATAAGATCTACAGTAATGATTGTTGTGAAGTCAAAGCATTTGAATTCGTTTCTCTGTTTTAATAAGATCTACAATCATCATTATTGTCAAGTTAAACCATCGTTTGTGTATTATCTTCACAGCACACCACATGATTAGTCTCGAGTTACATATGAACTATGTGTACTATATGAACTCGAACTAGATTTTTTGAATCCACTTTATTTTGATTTCAAATCACATTACATTTCTAGCTCTAGCTAGATCTTCATAATCTAAACCATGTCTCATATGTATAATGTGTTTATCACATTATGTATGGTGCCCCGCCCCCTACGCCTACAAGTATTTAGATGTGAGTTGCAAACACCACACATTACCACAAATTCAAATAAAATGTGAGAATGTTCGATATATAGTATTGTTTAGATTGTTCGATATTTAGTTGTAAGCTGCAAACGCCACACATTATCACAAATTCAAATAAAATGTGAGATTGTTTGATGTATAGTATGGTTTAGATTGTTCGGCATTTAGCTGTGAGTTGCAAACGCCATGCATTATCACATTATGGTATAACATGTGCACAGCACGTGTATCACCGCTATATTCATGCATGCAATGTTTAAAACACTATGATCTCCTATTCAAATATATGAATCCGCTTTCATATCAAATTATGATCTTTGTTAGTCTCTTACACCCACACAATCCTCTAACCTTTGTAGCTACCACTAACTTTCTCTCGTGCATGCACACGCCCTCCTCGCCCTCCCCCTCCCTCGGCATTCTATCCACCGGGCACATTCATTTTTTTCTTTAGGTCGTTCTCCCAGAGTCTCCACAACTCCTTTCCGACACACACCGATCGATAAACCTCTCCAGCGATGCCTGCCTACAACATACAAACACACCTTCAATCTCCTCCTTTATGTGTCCTTGCCTCGTGTCTCTCATACGGTCAGACACACGTGTAAACTCTCGCCCCTCTTTTCATCGCTCTCTCACAACCGCACACTCCTCCCCCTATCTAGCTAGTAGTTGGGCCTCTCGCACCACCTCCTAGCTCCATTCTCTCTGTCTATCCGTCTCGCTGGGCCTTATTTAGCCTCTAACAAATGGACGTACACCGACCGATCTCTCGCTATACATATAGCTAGCTAGGTCCTTATAACTCGTTTTTACCCACACGTCAATCGATCTACCTCATTAGTTGTGTCTCTCCCTTCCTCCGACAAACAACAATTGATCTACCGATCTAGTTAGGTTTGCTTACCAAACACATGGTTCCCCTTCATCATCCATGGATGCGTCCCGACAGATCTATCACGCACAGGCACACACAGAAACACATCCCCACTCTTATTGATAACATTGCAGTTCCACCCTCAGTTTGTCTAGTAGGCCTCTCCCACCATCTTCGAGAAGCAACTCCATCACCCATCCAGCACTCTACTGCTCCCTCCCTCTCCCCCTCCTCTCTCCTCTCTATCTCTCTCCCATCATATCCGTCCTTCAGTTATGTATGGATGTCGACCGATCTCCTCAAGACATAGCTGGGTCTCTCCTTCTCAACACATATATGAGTCGTTCTACCTCTATAGTTAGGCCTCTGCCTACTCCTCGCACCACCCCCCTCCCCCCACACACCGATACATCGAGCGCTCTAGTCATGTCTCCCTGCCACACACAAACTTGACGTGTGCCCTCTAACGTTCCGGTAGGCCAGTCGCCCTATATCTTTGACTTGTACACACACACAATTTCGATGGCTCTCTTCATCGATCTCGCACCCACCCACTTGATCCTCTCTTCGACTCTATCGATAGCTATGACCCCTCCCTCTCTTCTCGTGGATTGCCCGACCCTCTATGTATGATATGGATAGGCCTCCATTTCACACACATTGCATGCAAAATTTTGTTTGAGATGTCATCAACACATATTCGCACAAATAATTCACGAAATCAACCCCCACCCCACCCCCACCCCAAAACAAAAAACACTCACGAACGCTGTTTGTATCTCTCACACACACCCACGTAGGTGGGGGACGTGCACGAAGAGAAGAGGTGCATGCACGGCGCACGTACTCCCGTCTCTTTCCCAACCACACCCGCGCGGGTACACGGTGGAGCTCATTTCTGTATGAAAAAGGCAGCCCACGTGGTAATTTGGCACGTGTACTGGTTGTCCACTTGGTGGAGGGAGGATCGTCTACCACGGGTGAACAAACAAATTGCGACTTGACGTGTTATGTTAAAAAAAGAGGCAAACCATGTGGGGCCTACCTTAGAGGCAAGGCTCTATACACTGGAGTACTTTTGATGTGTCCCGTCAACTCGCAGAACGAGGAGAAGCTTGCTTAGTACGCCGTCTCCCCCGCCCACGGGCGCGGTGGCTCGCAGGATGAGGTGAAGCTTGCTTACTACGCCTTACGCCCGCTCCCTCGCCCATGCGCGCGGTGGCTCGCAGGACGAGGAGAAAAATTTACTACTCCCTCCGTTTACTCCTCGTCCCTACTACCTTGGTTATAGAGATTATATCATATTGTTTGGAATATATATGTCCTTTAGTAGATTTCAATATGAACTACTAGTACATACTCCAAACACTGATGTATATAGACGTATTTTAGAGTGTAGATTCACTCATTTTGCTCCGTATGTAGCACTCTCCCTCGCCCCTCGACCCTCGCCCACGTGGTGGACGTGCAGCAATTCATTCGGTCTCATATAGCCAGAACGATATATACTGCACTACCATTATTGCTCGACTTCCCGAAGAGGCGAAGAGCCAATTCGCAAGGTCAATATTTTGGAGATGCCAAGCGCAAGGTTATAGGAGAACGAGTAGTAGGTGCCGCGTCATTTATAAATAAAGTTTTTTTCTTCAGTGGCACGTACGCAATATGATAGGTTCATATGGAGAGAAAAGGAGTACATAGTCAGGACGGGCCAGCCTACACGGTTGCTTGCTGGGTTGCTCTCTTCACACTCTCTCGCACAAAACGACTGTGGCCACATCTCTAACATCCGGCGGATCAGTCCGCTTGGGGAAGGGGTGGATGCTTAGTGTAGATGCGGTGGCCGGCCGACTGGAAAACCCACTGTCGGCACGTCCCGATCAGGGGTCCCCACCGTTTCTCTCTCACAAAGCCGGTGAGGTTGCCTTCGTCCCTTGCTCACTGCCGCGACATGGGCAGTTGCCGCCTCCCGCCGCCCTCCTCAAGGCTGAGCTACGTCCCTCAGGTGCAACTCCCTTTACAGCCGGCTTGCACCGCTGCTCCAGCTGCCCACATCACTCCCTGTGGATATTTCTCTACTTCTTTGCCCCGCACATACCTCTACTGGCTTCTACGTACTGTATTTGTGATGAGTTTATGTCTCATCAACTAGTCCCAGTAATCTTATTCTAATCACGCTTGTTCAATTTCTTTGCCACAGGGATGCTCATCTCGATTTTGGTGAAACTGCACAAAATGATCGATGGTCAAAAGGTTGCAAACTTCATTTATTAGGAAGCTCGAACGTTGCCAGCAAATTGAAGCCTGGTCAGGGTTCACGGTTCAAGGGCTAGGGACTACATGAATCGTTTTTTTCTTTAGCTGCCTCTGTTCCAAAATAAGTGTCAACTTTAGTAGTAGTACAACTTTGTACTAAAGTTTGCACAAAGTTGAGAAACTTATTTTGGAACGGAGGGAGTACATATTTGCTATGATCTGTCAATCATTGAGATGCAATAGCATGCATGTTAGTCTCCTTTGTATTTGATGAAATGTTGCAACGGGCAATCTTGGACGCAAGATACATGTAACAGAAGCTAGAAGCTTCATAGCATTGTACAAATTTATCTCGCTGATAAACTACAGTACGTACTATACTAGTACTTCCTCCGTTCCTAAATATAAGTCTTTGTAGAGATTTCACCATGAACCACATGCGGATGTATATAGATGCATTTTAAGTGTAGATTCATTCATTTTGTTCCGTATGTAGTGGAATCTCTACAAAGACTTATATCTACTAGTAATAGCTAGCCCCCACTACTAGGAATTCTCTATCCTCTCCTTGAGCCACGTCCAAAATTGATGTAGCCGTTAGATGAAGTAAATCAGTCCATAATAGCCGTCTGATCTTGACGTTGAGAGGCTCCGCACTAAGCCACATGCAAGCATGTAGAAATACCGTGCCACATGCATGTGAGTGGGTTTTAAATCACATCAACATGTCTGCAAGCAAGCATGCACCGGTAGCATGCATGTAAGTGAGCTTTTAAGTCCCATTAACATGTCAAAAAGAAAAATATAATCCCATTATGCAGTAGGAGTTCAGGAGTTGGCTGATCTTTTTTCTTATGTGGGATGATCTAAATGATGATGGGAGTTTATTTAGTTTGGCTACCACATCTGTCATGTGGTTATAGAGTTTTTTTGTTCTATGAAATTGATAATTTTGCGCAGAGAGATATACCGCTGTTCCGCGCCAACGCGCGGGGACTCATCTAGTAATATTTAGGAACGGAGGGAGTACTATGTAAAGAGTTAGGTGTCGCACAGTGATAGTAGTGTGAGGTGGGCCATGTAATCACTGAGCCTGCGTGTTTTCACTGCTCTTGCACGCCTCCTTTGTAAGAATGGAGAAAATTGTAATCTAGTAGTAGTAGTATACCTCCTTTCACCGAAAGCGTGGGACATCCAGCAGACCTACCACCTCAGTAATAAAGACCAATGAGCCGTCAAATCACATAGACCCAACAGTAAGTTGGACGGACGAAGCAACCATCACTCTTGCGCCAGTGAGAGGTCGTGTACGCTCTGCCCGGGCATGAATGCGTCACCGATTCTTTGGAGCGGCGCTGACCATTTCGGGCGGGAAGCGCGCGCGGGCGATGGAGGGGCTTTGGGTGGGCCAGGCTGGTCAGGAGCGGGCGTTGCAGCTGTCCGCATGTCCCTACCGGACACGCCCGGAAACGAGAGGATGCACCGACACTCCCAGCTAAAATCATACACTACACAACATCTCTCTGTAGGAGTAGGTCGATCTGTCGCTCTCTCTAACACACACATGGTGTTAAACACACACACACACACACACACAAACACACGCACGCACATGCACACACCTTGGTCCCGTTGCACCTTCTAACGTGACTTATTACACCTAGACGGAGGGAGTAGTAAGTATACGAGATACGGTGGCACACTGACTTAAGTCGAATACAAGTGGCCAAAAATTTTGTGCATGTTATAATAAGGATTCACTTAAAATAGTACATGAGCGAACAGAGGGATGAATTGGATAGTGTTCCCGAGCAGTAGTGAGATGTGTGAGGTAAGATACACCGCTGGTGCTTTTAATTTTTCTTATTAATTTGTTTGTTTCGCCCTCTCACTGGTGGGACCCAACGTACTACGTGGAGAGAGGTAAGGTGACTAAGGCTGCATTATTTCTGCACCACTGTGGATAGTCTTACCACCAAAGCCACATGACACGATTATGATTGAAATCCCAATGACTCCCATACACAAAAAAACATGGCATGCTTGTCACATGAATGCAGGAATGTATAAAAAGTTATTTCCCTCTCGTTGAATATAACGGGAGGGTTGTGTAGCTGGTTAGCCTGTTCTCTCACTCTCTCGCCCTCTCCCGCTGGAGCCTCAGCGCTTGTAGTTGCTCTCTTCACACTCTCTCGCCCTCTCCAGATCTAAACAAGACCTCGTTGGCCTCTCTCTCCCCTCATTGCTGCTCAAAGAGCTGGCAGGATCCGTCCGCCGGGAAGGGAAGGAGGCTTAACGCTGTCACAGTCGGCGAGGGACTACCGGCGCAGCTGTTCACTTTCCACCCAGCGGCAGCGCGGGAGGGCCTCCGACCCCTTCTTCTTCGCCGCTGTCCCGTTGCCCATCGAACCATGCCCCAAGAACCTTAAGGTATAATTTACTTACTCCACATGCATTGCTCTAGCTGCATGTATACCATGAATCTAGGACGTGGTTCAAAGAGGAAAGGAGTGGGGGAAAGTAGTGGGAAAAGTTGTATATAGCATGAATCTAGGATGTGGTTCAAAGAGGAAATGAAGGGGGAAAGTTGTATAGCATTAATCTAGGACGTGGTTCAAAGAGGAAAGGAATGGGGGAAAGTAGTGGGGAAAGTTGTATCGCATAAATCTAGGACGTGGTTCAAAGAGGAAAGGAAGGGGCGAAAGTACTAGTTCAAAAAGGAAAGGAAGGGACAAGGCTGTAGCGTTTGAGCAGGACTGGATTTGCTGCACTCACATAGGGAAAGGCGTCTAAAGATAACAAAACTGGGACCAACACAAATATGCTCCTTGGTTGCTTGTTCTTTGTTGCAACAGACTGTGCATGACCACAATACATCGGTAGATGCACATGGTGCTGGTGCGTCCACTGTCCCATGCAACTCATTGGTTGTTGTTAATCTAAGGCCCTGTTTGGTTAAAAACTCCCTAGTCCCTACCTGCTGGGTTCCAGGGACTAAACATGGACTAGAGGTTATTAAATGACATGCTAAAAGACCATGTTACCCCTAGTAATGAACTAATAGAGACAAGGTGCAATGCGTGGCAGGGGCAACTGTTGGAAAAAGTCCCAAAAAGACTCCCTCAGGGTCTTCTTTCTTTAGTCCAAAATGCCCACTTTTAGTCCCTAAAAGTCCCTCCTCTTTGGTTTAGATGGGACTGACACGGAGTTTTTTTAGTCCCTACACCAAAATGTCCCTGTAAACAAACACCCTCTAATAATGCCGCTGGAAAATTGATGCAATGCCACAGTTAAAAGCAAATTACATGTTTAACGAATTTTATTGTTAATATAATCTCTATGTTAATATTAATCAATGCCACCGTTTTAGAAATGCTACTGTCTTGCTTTCTTTCCCATTTAGATAAGGTAGATGCTTCTTTTTGTTGGCTTCTGTGTCATCCACCGTTATTGACCACTAATTGTTTCCTTCGCACCTCTGTGTAAACAGGGTTATCTGCTTCACCTCATTGCCATTGTGACCTTTTGTTGCACTGCACAAAACACTTTGGTTTTAAGAGTGTTTTGTGCAGTTCAACCAAAATGTCACACCGACAACATTGCTTGATTGCTTGATCTTAGTGGAACTGCACAAGAGGAGATCTTACTTCCTATCCGTTAAGGCGAATTTGGTTCAGATCTTCTTCTTGTGAGTTGTTTGAATTCCGCATCATGAGAGGTCAGTACTAGCCTTCTTTCACATGATTCTGCAGTGTGCATTCATATGTTGTGCTACTTGTACGATAATGTTGCTTGATTTTAGTGAACTGCACAAATGGAGACAAGACTTCCAATCTGTATGTGCACCGTAATATCCCATTGAGGTAAGATAAGGATATTTCACAACTGCTGGCATGTATTTTGCCACTTTCATTAGAAAATTAAGTTTAGTACTATACTTGTGCTCCCTAATTGACATGACAAATCTTACATTGAAGGCGAAGCTTGTTTGTTATTGAACCAAGTGATGAAGGGGAAGAACAAGGGGAAGAAAAACAAAAATCAACTCCCGGTGCTGTCATGAAAAAGTGGTATTGTCCTTGAGAAGTGCTTCATCTGTGTTGTTTTAAATAATTCCTTTCCTTTTTTCGAGCAAACAGTGATGCTAGCATTTAGTAGTCCTCTTGTCTTTGCACAACATGATCATCTTCCTCTGAAGAAGAATATGGAGTACGTGAAGTGACTAGTTCCGATTATGCCAAGATGAAGAAGCCCTGTCTATCTTATCATCAGAAGGAGCAGTTGAAGGATGGTTACATTACTCCCACAAGACCAAACTAACTTCAGCTCAGAAGGACTGACAAAATCTCCATTTTTTGCTGTGATGCGCGAGTACAATGTTGTTCTAGGATTCTTTCTGGTGAGTTCCATTTTTCTGAAAGTGTGCTCTACATGGACCATGTATGTGCCTGTTGAAACTGTCAATTCATAGTACATTTTGCTCTATAGTAATCACTTTTTTGTATTTGTGGAAATAGGGGTGCTCAGCTTGATTTCAATGGGAACTGCACAAAATGTTCATGAATACATCGAATCATTCATTTCCACCACAAGAAAGGAGATGTCGATAAGTTCAAGGCGTTGCAACATATAAGGGCGAAATCATACAAGCTACGCGCGAATTTGGTTGATTTTGGTGGAACTGCACAAAAAGAACAGCTGGTTTATTTAGCGCGAGGTGCCATGTCAATGTCCGAACTGATGGCAAACCCTGCCCATTCCACAATCGTAGGCATTTGATATTTTGGAATGGGACAACCTTGTCAAATTTTGCTCATTGATTTTAGCAAGACATGCGTTTGATATTTTTGAATGGGACGCCCTAGCTATCAGCAGCGTCAATCAATTTTTTCTTTATTCTTTAGTTGTGAAGTAAATATTGCCTCTGACATGTGAGTCGCTGAGATGCATAATCATCGATTGTTTTGAATGTTCTCTATGAATTGCCAGGCCTGTGTGTTTTATTGCAATGTACAGAAACACTAAAAACCTGCTCAAACTCTTTGTACTCCTTCTGTTCCTTTTTACTTCGCACATTGTGAAAGTGCATACTTTTTTGTATAAGATTGGTCAAAGTAGAGATACTTTGACTGCAGACAAAACTTGTATGCAGACTAGAAAGGACCGGAGGGAGTACATGTGAAACTGCTGCAAACGAGGTGATCACCCTGGGAATAATGCTAGTACATATTGTTTTGCATGTTCATCCAATGCCAGTGATACAGGAATTCGAACTAATCGAAATAAATTCATTCATACACAGTCGGATGATACGTCTCCAACGTATCTATAATTTTTGATTGCTCCATGCTATATTATCTACTGTTTTTGACTATATTGGGCTTTATTTTCCACTTTTATATTATTTTTGGGACTAACCTATTAACCGGAGGCCCAGCCCAGAATTGCCTTTTTTTTGCCTATTTCAGTGTTTCGGAGAAACAGAATATCAAACGGAGTCCAAACGGAATAAAATCTACGGGAACATGATTTTCTCACCGAACATGATCCAGGAGACTTGGACCCTGCTCCAAGGAACAAAAGAGGTGATCACAAGGGTGGGGGGCGCCCCCCCTAGGGCACGCCCCTGCCTCGTGGGCCCCTCGTTACTCCTCCGACGTACTTATTCCTCCTATATATACACACGTACCCCCAAACGATCAAAACAGGAGCCAAAAACCTAATTCCACCGCCGCAACTTTCTGTATCCATGAGATCCCATCTTGGGGCCTGTTCCGGAGTTCCGCCGGAAGAGGGCCGTCATCACGGAGGGCTTCTACATCATCCTAGCCCCTCCGATGAAGTGTGAGTAGTTTACCTCAAACCTTCGGGTCCATAGTTAGTAGCTAGATGGCTTCTTCTCTCTCTTTGAATCTCAATACAAAATTCTCCCCCTCTCTCGTGGAGATCTATTCGATGTAATCTTCTTTTTGTGGTGTGTTTGTTGAGATCGATGAATTGTGGGTTTATGATCAAGTCTATCTATGAATAATATTTGAATCTTCTCTGAATTCTTTTATGTATGATTGGTTATCTTTGCAAGTCTCTTCCTTCGAATTATCCGTTTGGTTTGGCCAACTAGATTGGTAGTTCTTGCCATGGGAGAAGTGCTTAGCTTTGGGTTTGATCTTGCGGTGTCCTTTCCCAGTGATAGAAGGGGCATCAAGGCACGTATTGCATCGTTTCCATCGAGGATAACAAGATGGGGTTTATTTCGTACTGCATGAATTTATCTCTCTACATCATGTCATCTTGCTTAAGACGTTACTCTGTTTTTAAGTTAATACTCTAGATGCATGCTGGATAACGGTCGATGATTGGAGTAATAGTAGTAGATGCAGAATCGTTTCGGTCTACTTGTCACGGACGTGATGCCTATATACATGATCATGCCTAGATATTCTCATAATTGTGCTCAATTCTGTCAATTGCTCAATAGTAATTTGTTCACCCACCGTAGAATACTTATGCTCTTGGGAGAAGCCACTAGTGAAACCTATGGCCCCCGGGTCTATTCTCATCATATCAATCTCCATCACTTTAATATTGTTTTGCTATTTACTTTGCCTTTAGTTTTTACTTTGCATCTTTATACCGAAAATACCAAAAATACCAAAAATATTCTATCTATCAGATCTCACTCTATTAAGTGGCCGTGAAGGGCTTGACAACCCCTAATCGCGTTGGTTGCGAGTAGCTATCATTTTGTGCAGGTACGAGGGACTTGAGCGTGGCCTCCTACTGGATTGATACCTTGGTTCTCAAAAACTGAGGGAAATACTTATGCTACTCTGCTGCATCATCCCTTCCTCTTCGGGGAAAACCAACGCAATCTCAAGACGTAGCAAGAAGGATTTCTGGCGCTGTTGCCGGGGAGTCTGCGCAAAAGTCAATATACCAAGTACCCATCACAATCCCTGTCTCTCTCATTACATTATTTGCCATTTTCCTCTCATTTTCCTCTCCCCCCAATTCACCCTTGCCGTTTTATTCCCCCCCTCTCTCTATCCTCCCCTCTGTTTGCCTCTTTTGCCCGTTTGCTCTTGTTTGCTCGTGTGTTAGATTTCTTGTTTGTCGCAATGGCTCAAGATACTACTAAATTGTGTGACTTCACCAATACCAATAATAATGATTTCCTTAGCACTCCGATTGCTCCTCTTACCGATGCTGAATCTTGTGAAATTAATATTGCTTTGTTGAATCTTGTTATGAAAGATCAATTCGCCGGCCTTCCCAGTAAAGATGCCGCTCCTCATCTGAATAGCTTCGTTGATTTATGTGATATGCAAAAGAAAAAAGATGCCAATAAGGATGTCATTAAATTGAAGCTATTTCCTTTTTCGCTTAGAGATCGTGCTAAAGCTTGGTTTTCGTTTTTGGCTAAGAATAGTATTGATTCATGGAACAAGTGCAAAGATGCTTTTATCTCTAAGTATTTTCCTCCCTCTAAGATCATCTCTCTTAGAAACGATATTATGAACTTTAAACAACTTGATCATGAACATCTTGCACAAGCTTGGGAGAGAATGAAATTAATGATACGTAATTGCCTTACTATGGTTTGAATTTTTGGATGATTATACAGAATTTTTATGCCAGAGAATTTTGCTTCTAGAAATCTTTTAGATTCGGCCGCGGGAGGTACTTTTATGGAAATCACTTTAGGAGATGCTACTAAACTCCTAGATAATATTATGGTTAATTATTCTCAATGGCACACTGAAAGATCATCTAATAAAAAAGTGCATGCGATAGAAGAAATTAATGTGTTGAGTGGAAAGATGGATGAACTTATGAAATTATTTGCTACTAAGAGTGTTTCTTCTGATCCTAATGATATGCCTTTGTCTACTTTGATTGAGAATAACAATGAATCTATGGATGTGAATTTTGTTGGTAGGAATAATTTTGGTAACAATGCTTATAGAGGGAATTTTAATCCTAGGCCTTATCCTAGTAATCCTTCTAATAATTATGGGAATTCCTACAACAACTCTTATGGAAATTATAATAAGATACCCTCTGATTTTGAATCTAATATTAAAGAATTTATTTCTTTGCAAAAGAATTTTAATGCTATGATTGAAGAAAAAATGCTTAAGATTGATGATTTGGCTAGGAACGTTGATAGAATTGCTCTTGATGTTGATGCTTTGGAACTTAGATCTATTCCACCTAAGCATGATATCAATGAGTCTCTTCAAGCCATGAGAATTTCAATTGATGAGTGTAAAGAAAGAACCGCTAAGATGCGTGCTTCCAAAGAGGCCTTTTATTAAAGCATGTTCTTCCAATTCCTATGAAAATCATCATGAAGATCTAAAAGTTATTGATGTGTCTCCAATTAAATCTTTATTTTGAAATATGAATCTTGATGAAACTGAATATGATCTTCCTTTACCTAGAAGGCGTTCTAAAAATTCGGAGTATTTAGATCTTAATGATGAAATTGATGAAAGTGGGATTGAAAGAAATAAAAATCTAGATGTTGCTAAACCCACTATATTGGATTTCAAGGAATTTAATTATGAAAGTTTCTCTTTAATTGATTGTATTTCCTTGTTGCAATCCGTGCTAAATTCTCCACATGCTTATAGTCAAAATAAAGCCTTCACCGAACATATTGTTGATGCCTTGATGCAATCTTATGAAGAAAAACTTGAGTTGAAAGTTTCTATCCCTAGAAAACTCTATGATGAGTGGGAACCAACTATTAAAATTAAAATTAAAGATCATGAGTTTTATGCTTTGTGTGATTTGGGTGCTAGTGTCTCTACTATTCCCAAGACTTTGTGTGATTTACTAGATTTCCGTCATTTTGATGATTGCTCTCTAAACTTGCATCTTGCGGATTCCACTATTAAGAAACCTATGGGAAGAATTAATGATGTTCTTATTGTTGCAAATAGGAATTATGTGCCCGTAGATTTCATTGTTCTTGATATAGATTGCAATCCTTCTTGCCCTATTATTCTTGGTAGACCTTTCCTTAGAACGGTTGGTGCGATTATTGATATGAAGGAAGGGAATATTAGATTTCAATTTCCATTAAAAAAGGGCATGGAACACTTTCCAAGAAAGAAAATAAAATTACCATATGAAACTATCATGAGAGCCACTTATGGATTGCCTACCAAAGATGGCAATACCTAGATCTATCCTTGCTTTTATGCCTAGCTAGGGGCGTTAAACGATAGCGCTTGTTGGGAGGCAACCCAAATTTTATTTTTATTCCTTGATTTTGCTCCTGTTTAGTAATAAATAAATTATTTAGCCTCTGTTTTGGTTGTGTTTTTTGTTTAATAGTGTTTGTGCCAAGTAGAACCGTTGGGAAGACTTGGGGAAAGTCTTGTTGAACTTGCTGTAAAAAACAGACGAGAACTGCTGTCATTTTTATTTGAAGAGTGATATTTAGTTAATTCTGTTTTAAGATGATTAATAGATAAATTCCTCACGTCCAGCAATTTATTTTAGAATTTTTGGGGTTCCAGATCTTGCGCTAGCTATAGATTACTACAGACTGTTCTGTTTCTCACAGATTCTGTTTTTCGTGTGTTGTTTGCTTATTTTGATGAATCTATGGCTAGTAAAATAGTTTATAATCCATAGAGAAGTTGGAATACAGTAGGTTTAACACCAATATAAATAAAGAATGATTTAATTACAGTACCTTGAAGTGGTCTTTTGTTTTCTTTCGCTAACGGAGCTCACGAGTTTTCTACTTTATGTTTTGTGTTGTGAAGTTTTCAAGTTTTGGGTGAATTCTTTTGATTGATTATGGAACAAGGAGTGGCAAGAGCCTAGGCTTGGGGATGCCCATGGCACCCCCAAGATAATACAAGTACACCAAGAAGTCAAAGCTTGGGGATGCCCCGGAAGGCATCCCCTCTTTCGTCCACTTCCATCGGTAATTTACTTGGAGCTATATTTTTATTCACCAACATGATATGTGTTTTTCTTGGAGCGTCTTGTTTTATTTTTGTCTTTGTTTATTAGTATTCCACAATCATCCTTTCTGTACACACCTTTTGAGAGAGCCATACATGAATTAAAATTTGATAGAATACTCTATGTGCTTCACTTATATCTTTTGAGCTAAGTAGTTTTGCTCTATGTGCTTCACTTATATCTTTTGAGCAAAGTAGTTTTGCTCTATGTGCTTCACTTATATCTTTTTGAGCTATGTAGTTTTTCTCTATGTGCTTCACTTATATCTTTTGAGCGTTATAATTTTGCTCTATGTGCTTCACTTAGATCTTTTAGAGCACGGTGGTGGATTTGTTTTAAAGAAACTATTGATCTCTCATGCTTCACTTAAATTATTTTGAGAGTCTCTTAATAGCATGGTAATTTGCTTAATAATAATATTATTGGTATTCAAGATTTGTGAAACTTTCTTTTGAGTGTGTTGAATACTAAGAAAAGATTAAAGCATGATAATTGTTTTGCGATATGCAGGTGATAATATTAAAGTCATGCTAGTTGAGTAGTTGTGAATTTAAAGAATACTTGTGTTAAAGTTTGTGATTCCCGTAGCATGCACGTATGGTGAACCGTTATGTGATGAAGTCGGAGCATGATATATTTATTGATTGTCTTCCTTATGAGTGGCGGTCGGGGACGAGCGATGGTATTTTCCTACCAATCTATCCCCCTAGGAGCATGCGCGTAATACTTTGCTTTGATAACTTATAGATTTTTGCAATAAGTATATGAGTTCTTTATGACTAATGTTGAGTCTATGGATCATACGCACTCTCACGCTTCCACCTTTGCTAGCCTCTCTAATACCACGCACCTTTCGCCGGTATCATACACCTACCATATACCTTCCTCAAAACAGCCACCATACCTACCTATTATGGCATTTCCATAGCCATTCCGAGATATATTGCCATGCGACTTTCCACCATCTATTTCATCATGACACATTCATCATTGTAATATTGCCTAACATGATCATGTAGTTGACATAGTATTTGTGGCAAAGCCACCGTTCATAATTTTTTCATACTTGTCACTCTTGATTCATTACATATCCCGGTACACCGCCGGAGGCATCCATATAGAGTCATACTTTGTTTTAGAATCAAGTTGTAATCATTGAGTTGTAAATAAATAAAAGTGTGATGATCATCATTTAATAGAGCATTGTCCCAAAAAAATAGAAAGGCCAAAGAAAAAAAGGCCCAAAAAAAGATAAAATAAATAAAAAGGGGCAATGCTACTATCCTTTTACCACATTTGTGCTTCAAAGTAGCACCATGATCTTCATAGTAGAGAGTCTCTCATATTATCACTTTCATATACTAGTGGGAATTTTACATTATAGAACTTGGCTTGTATATTCCAATGATGGGCTTCCTCAAATTTCCCTAGGTCTTCATGAGCAAGCAAGCTGGATGCACACCCACTTAGTTTCTTTTTGACCTTTCACATACTTATAGCTCTAGTGCATCCGTTGCATGGCAATCCCTACTCACTCACATTGATATCTATTGATGGGCATCTCCATAGCCCGTTGATACGCCTAGTTGATGTGAGACTATCTTCTCCTTTTTGTCTTCTCCACAACCACCATTCTATTCCACCTATAGTGCTATATCCATGGCTCACTCTCATGTATTGCGTGAAGATTGAAAAAGTTAGAGTGTGAAACAATTGCTTGGCTTGTCATCGGGGTTGTGCATGATTTAAATACTTTGTGTGGTGAAGATAGAGCATAGCCAGACTATATGATTTTGTAGGGATAACTTTCTTTGGCCATGTTATTTTGAGAAGACATAATTGCTTTGTTAGTATGCTTGAAGTATTATTATTTTTATGTCAATATAAACTTTTGTCTTGAATCTTTCGAATCGGAATATTCATATCACAATTAAGAAGATTTGCATTGAAATTATGCCAAGTAGCACTCCGCATTAAAAATTCTCTTTTTATCATTTACCTACTCGAGGACGAGCAGGAATTAAGCTTGGGGATGCCTGATACGTCTCCAACGTATCTATAATTTTTGATTGCTCCATGCTATATTATCTACTGTTTTGGACTATATTGGGCTTTATTTTCTATTTTTATATTATTTTTGGGACTAACCTATTAACCGGAGGCCCAGCCCAAATTGTTGTTTTTTTTGCCTATTTCAGTGTTTCAAAGAAACGGAATATCAAATGGAGTCCAAACAGAATAAAATCTTCGGGAACGTGATTTTCTCACCGAACGTGATCCAGGAGACTTGGACCCTGCTCCAAGGAACAAAAGAGACGGTCATGAGGGTGGGGGCGCGCCCCCTGCCTCGTGGGCCCCTCGTTGCTCCTCCGGCGTACTTCTTCCTCATATATATACACGCGTACCCCCAAACGATCAGAACAGGAGCCAAAAACCTAATTCCACCGCCGCAACTTTCTGTATCCACGAGATCCCATCTTGGGGCCTGTTCCGGAGCTCCGCCGGAAGAGGGCCGTCATCACGGAGGGCTTCTACATCATCATAGCCTCTCCGATGAAGTGTGAGTAGTTTACCTCAGACCTTCGGGTCCATAGTTAGTAGCTAGATGGCTTCTTCTCTCTTTTTGGATCTCAATGCAAAGTTCTCCCCCTCTCTTGTGGAGATCTATTCGGTGTAATCTTCTTTTTGCGGTGTGTTTGTTGAGACCGATGAATTTTGGGTTTATGATCAAGTCTATCTATGAATAATATTTGAATCTTCTCTGAATTCTTTTATGTATGATTGGTTATCTTTTCAAGTCTCTTCGAATTATTCGTTTGGTTTGGCCAACTAGATTGGTAGTTCTTTCCATGGGAGAAGTGCTTAGCTTTGGGTTCGATCTTGCGGTGTCCTTTCCCAGTGACAGAAGGGGCAGCAAGGCACGTATTGCATCGTTTCCATCGAGGATAACAAGATGGGGTTTATTTCATATTGCATGAATTTATCTCTCTACATCATGTCATCTTGCTTAAAGCATTACTCTGTTTTTAACTTAATACTCTAGATGCATGCTGGATAGTGGTCGATGAGTGGAGTAATAGTAGTAGATGCAGAATCATTTCGGTCTACTTGTCACAGACGTGATGCCTATATACATGGTCATGCCTAGATATTCTCATAACTATGCTCAATTCTGTCAATTGCTCAACAGTAATTTGTTCATCCACCGTAGAATACTTATGCTCTTGAGAGAAGCCACTAGTGAAACCTATGGCCCCCGGGTCTATTCTCATCATATCAATCTCCATCACTTTAATCTTCTTTTGCTTTTTTACTTTGCTTTTACTTTTTACTTTGCATCTTTATACCAAAAATACCAAAAATATTATATCTTTCAATCATGGCCTTTTTCTATTTTCTCGGAAAAGCACATTTTTGTGAGTCCGGGAAAATTATCCGCGCGTCCAACTTCGTCCCCTATCCTCTCTTTCTTTTCTTCGTTATCTCCGTTTTTTTTCTCTTTTGAGTGGCAGAGAGGGTGCCCAACAGGCCATTTAGGCCCAGCTGCACCTCAGGCCAGCCGTAGCCCACTTGGGCCTCCCTAGGCCCACTCCAGCGCTGGCCTCTAAGGCCCAGCCCCTACCTACAGCTAACCCTAGCTCCAGGGAGCTTCTCCCCTCGCGCTGCCATAGGGAGAGCCGAGCGCTCGATCCCAAACTTTCCCTCGCTCGCACCGCATCTCTCCCTCGATGCCCCGCCTCCTTCTCCTACCAGCACCACCAACCTCCCTCTTCCTCTCGCTCCTCCCTCCTCTCGCTTCCTCCCTCCCTCTCAGCGCGACCAAGAGGGGGATCCCGATCCCCATGGCCACACACCCTCGCCGCCGCACGTCCCATGCCTTCGCCGCTGCCGAGCTCCATCAGGAAGGCCACCCGCGCACGACCCGGCACCTTGCTGCCCTTCCACGTGTCTGGGACTGCCTCCTTGCCCTCGCTGCCTGCCCGCAGGCCACGCAGCCTGATGCCGGCGACCAGCGCCGCCATGGCCGTCCGAGGCTCCTCAGGAAGCCGCGCCGCCCACCTTTGGCCATGTCTCCGACGAGATTCCGGCAGCCCCACGCCGGAGCCGCCGTTCCTGTGCTACCGCCCGCACCATCTTGCCTCCTCGCGCTCCCGTGGTCCTCCAGAAGTCCATGTTGCTTCGTCCCCACCCCACCAGGGCCTCCCTGCCCTTGCCCTCCTTCTTCCCGCGTCCACGAGCCCCATGCCCGCTTCTTGCCGCTGCTCACGCACCGCCCGGCCTTGCTGCTGCCCACCAGAGGCCTTTTTAGCTCGCATTGTTTTGGATCGACAAGGACGAGAACGCCAAGTGCCACAACTACAGCCGGTGTGTTTTTTTGTCAAGTCCGACTACAACAAATGACTACGCGACGAGACGCCAAGTACCACTACGGCCGGAGACCTTGACCCGTCAAGTTCCCTTTGGATGTGCCAAGTTCCACGACGACCCAAGTACCGCGAGAATGTTTGTACCTCTACCGTCGCCGTGGATTCGACAAGTACCCCTACAACAAGTGTACCTCTACCATCGTCTTCGGAATCGCTAAGAACGTCAAGCACCCCTTCGAGATGACGAGACCGACAAGTTCAAATGACCCCAAGTACCTCTCCAAAAACGAGACGTATACCTCTACCGTCGCAAGAATGGAGACCGACAAGTCCGAAGATGCAAGTACCACTCCGAACCATGTGTACAACTACCGCCGCCGTGATTTTTGACAAGACGTGATGAGCCTCTACTTCCACTACCGCTCCGATGATCGCCGATGAACGATAGGACGACTACTTCGACTACCGTCGCGTGAACCACTAGTTCCCTCGACGTCCCGAGAACGTCTACTTCCCCTACACCGCATCGAACTCGAACCCCCTCCGATAACACACGCTTCGAAGGTATAACCCTCGAGACGCCTCCCGTGAACGAATGCATGTGTGATGTATGAGATGCTCGAGCTTGCGCCGTGCCCGAATTGTCGGTGCACGTTGCCCCTCTTTTGCCTTCTCACCGTCGTCGACTCATGGGACACCCGGAATTCGGGAACGCCCCACCATCTTTTGCACGCATCCGCACACTTCTCCTTTGCATCGGTATCTCAATCGAATTACCGGAACCGGAATGTTGCCATGGCACCGTTTCCATTTCGCCGCCGTGGCACCCCTTTTCCTTCCGCCATGGCGACAAATGCCTCATATCTTGTCATTGTCTACTTTTCCTTAAAACTTGCATAAACTTGCACGTGTCATCCTCGTCATGATAACAACTTCAAGATTGGTTAAAATTGTTGTTTGCATTAAATTACTAATGCATATGGGGATTTACCGGGTTTGTTGTTTATTATACCCGGCCCCATCTAAATTGTTTAGATGGTATAGTTTTGTTATGCTTCACCTCTTGCCATGCTTAAACAACATTTAATATTGTTGAGTACATAACCGAGAGAGAATTAACTTGCCATGTTATCCAACAGTTAATATTGTTGAGTACCTAACCGGGAGTGAACTAAATGATTGATGTGGTGTTCCGTCAATATGCAACACGTTGCATATTGGGCTCCACTTAACTTGTAGTTTTGTTTGTGCACTTTGCCATGCCATGCATATTTAAACCGGACTTGCATCATAATTGATTGTGCATCATGCCGTGTTTATGTGATGGTTGTTTACTATGTTGCTTGCTTCTTTCCGGGTTGCTTCTCTCGCTAGCTTCGGTTGCGTTCCGGAGTTGTGAGGATCCGTTCGACTCCGTCCGTTTGTCTTCTTCATGGACTTGTTCTTCTTCCTTGCGGTATTTCAGGCAAGATGACCATACCCTCGAAATCACTTCTATCTTTGCTTGCTAGTTGCTGGCTCTATTGTTATGCCGCGATACCTACCACTTGCTATATCATGCCTCCCATTTGCCATGTCAGTCTCTAACCCACCTTTCCTAGCAAACAGTTGTTTGGCTATGTTACAGCTTTTTGCTAAGCCCCTCTTATAGCGTTGCTAGTTGCAGGTGAGGATGAAGTTTGTTCCATGTTGGAACATGGATATTGTTGGGATATCATTACTATGTCAAATTTACTTTAATGCATCTATATACTTGGTAAAGGGTGGAAGGCTCGGCCTTATGCCTAGTGTTTTGTTCCACTCTCGCCGCCCTAGTTTCCGTCATACCAGTGTTATGTTCCTTGATTTTGCGTTCCTTACGCGGTTGGGTGTTATGGGAACCCCTTGACAGTTCGCCTCGAATAAAACTCCTCCAGCAAGGCCCAACCTTGGTTTTAACATTTGCCACCTAAGCCTTATTCCCTTGGGTTCTGCAGACTCAAGGGTCATCTTTATTTTAAACCCCCGGGTGAGTGCTTCTCTAAGTGTTGGTACAACCTGAGCGATGTCCGGCGCCCCCTGGGCAACCAGGTTCTATCCAACCCGACGTCTGGCTCATCCGGTGTGCCCTGAGAACGAGATATGTGCAGCTCCAATCAGGATTTGTCAGCACATTCGGGCGGCTTTGCTGGTCTTGTTTTACCATTGTCGAAATGTCTTGTAACCGTGATTCCGAGTCTGATTGGGGCTTCATGGGAGAAGGAATATCCTTCATTGACAGTGAGAGCTTGTGATGGGCTAAGTTGGGATACCCCTGCAGGGTTTTGAACTTTCGAAATCCATGCGCGCGGTTATGGGCATATGGGAATTTGTTAATATCCGGTTGTAGAGAAGTTGACACTTAACTTAATTAAAATGCATCAACCGCGTGCGTGTGCCGTGATGGTCTCTTTTCGGCGGAGTCCGGAAAGTGAACACGGTCTTGTGTTATGCTTGAACGTAAGTAGTTTCAGGATCACTTCTTGATCACTTCTAGTTCATGACCATTGCATTGCTTCTCTTCTCGCTCTTATTTGCGTATGTTAGCCACCATATATGCTTAGTGCTTGCTGCAGCTCCACCTCACTACCTTTTCCTACCCATAAGCTTAAATAGTCTTGATCTCGCGGGTGTGAGATTGTTGAGTCCTCGTGACTCACAGATACTTCCAAACAGTTGCAGGTGCCGATGATACCAGTGCAGGTGACGCAACATAGCTCAAGTGGGAGCTCGATGAAGATCTTGATTGTTTTGTTATTTCGTTTCCTATTAATCAGTAGTGGAGCCCAGTTGGGATGATCGCGGATCTAGCATTTGGGGTTGTCTTTCTTTATTTTGGTTCCGTAGTCGGACCTTGATTGTATTCTGGATGATGTATGATATATTTATGTATTGTGTGAAGTGGCGATTGTAAGCCAACTCTTTATCCCTTTCTTATTTCAGTACATGGGATGTGTAAAGATTACCCCTCTTGCGACATCCTACCATGCGGTTATGCCTCTAAGTCGTGCCCGACACGTGGGAGATATAGCCGCATCGTGGGTGTTACAAGTTGGTAATTAGAGCCATCCCCGACTTAGGAGCCCCCTGCTTGATCCAATCGCTGACGTTGTTGAGTCTAGAACAAAATGTTTTGAGTCTTAGGATTATATATATCGGAGAGTAGGATTCTTTTTACTCCTCAGTCCCTTCGTCGCTCTGGTGAGGCATCCTGACATAGAGTTTTGACTCTTCTCTCCTAAAATTTCATGTTTTTTTAGGATCACGTGGGTATCTTGTAATCGTTTCGATGGTTTTGTGACGAGAACTTAGTTCTTGGTGCCTCCTGACATTTAGGGGTTGTGGCAGTCTCTCGGGGAGTTGAGCTCCGAGGTGTTGTCGTCACAATTTTATCGTTGCAGTTCTGAAATACCTGAGTTCGCCGACATCGAAAATCTCTTTTATGCAATTGTTGGTGAGATAACCTCGACACCACCCAGTACTGGGGTGGGAGTTCGGGACTCGAAAATCTCTTTTATGCAGTTGTTGGTGAGATAACCTCGACGTCACCCAGTACTGGGGCGGGAGTTCGGGAGTATTGCCATAACTCGTATAACGGATGTTTTTCGAAGGTTGAGGTAAACGATTTCCGAAGGTTTCTTGGTTATGTGTTGAAGGATGGATACAGCTGGATGTAGGATTTGCTAGCTTTGGGTGAGATATTATGCTTCCCCTGCATCCCCAACACCTGATTGCATACCAGGAAAGTTTCGGGAGTTTATAAGTGGGAATTCAAGTAGCTCTTAGGATATCTTTCCGACAGATGTATGATATGAAATTGGGGTTCGACATCTAGTGGTCCGCCTATTCACGGTTGGTTTTACAGTGGTCTCGTTGTGTCTTAAAGAGTCCTTGGCTATGCCGACTCGGGGACGCTTCGTATGTCATATGCACTGCCTTGTACATGATGGTGCTGTACGATCGAGCCCGTGTAGGCCCCACCACGAAAACTTCGGACGAAATCTCTATCATATGTTTGTTCCGGCTTATTTTGCAAGCCAATCCTTTGTTTGTTTTCAGTTGTGGTATTTGAGTTGCTTCGAAGTCAAATATTGATTCCATACCTTTCCTAAGTGGTGTTCTCATATTCCTATGGGAGTACTAATCCTTCATGATAATCGAGATTGTCATGTCAATTCTTTTCAACCGGCGTGTCTCTCTTCAAGTGGATCCGTTCATTTCAACATCTGCAAGATCAAGTATCAGTTCTTCTAAACGGTGTTTGTCGTGGTTTTGTCACGGTAGATGTCCTAGAGAAAGGACTTAGTCGTGGAGCCATCGCGACGGGTTAGCTTGAAGGGGTTAAAGCGGACACAAGGACGCAAGAGAGTTTATACTAGTTCAGCCCCTTCGAGGAAGGTAAAGCCTACATCTAGTTGTGATGGAATTGATGGGGTTTCGATGACTAGGGAGCAAACAAGCTTCGCCTATGTCTCGAGTTGTTGTCTGTTCTTGAACCGCCGCCGGGTCGTCCCCTTATATACATGGGTGACGCCTGCCGATTCAGAGAGTCCCAACACCGGTTCATACTCGTATCCGGGTTGGTCTCTCCTTGTTCCTAACTTATATTACAAGTATATGCACAAAGCTGATGTACGGCTACAGGTTGTAAACCGACTACGGGCACTGGGCCTTTATCTGCCTCTTTGGGCTTTAACACCTTTGAACTACTGATGGAGTTAATCCGGCCCAGGTGGGCCAGTTTATGCCCAGTAGTAATATCCCCAACATTAGGCCCCAGATTGATTTGAACAGGTTCATGTCAATCCTTAGCAACAATCTTCGTCTTCAACATCTTCTTGTAGTTGTTGAACTTCCGTGACGTCATCTTCTCTGTTTGCTGTAAACCATTGTGACATCATCTGTCATAAAGAAAACATCCATGATATCTTCTTGTTTAATAGATTCGCAATGACCGAGGTGACCGCCCTACTTCCAAAATCTGCGGTCCCTTGATTCCCGCGCCTGACACATGTCCTTTACCTTATAAATAGGCCCGAAGGGTCATTTCTTTTCTTCCCTTCATGCCCTTCCTCTTCGTCTTCCTCGCGTCGCCAGTCTCAGAGCTCCGCCGCCGTCGTCATCTTCTACATCACCCTTGGCCGCTGCATCAACTTGAACGCGCCAGAAACCCGCGACGACCTTCCGCGTTTTCCTCAGCTCTGGTAGGTCTTCTGTTCTTCTCAACATAGATCTGATCTAGGGCTTCGTGTTCTTGCGGTGTTCCTCACTTGTTCATACTCATGTACTAGCTCCTGGATGCACATGTAAACCCTTGCTTTGTGTAGTGGTAACTTTCAGTATCCGCCGCTAGTTTCCTGCTCAAAACCATAGATCTCACATATACTTCTGCTCATTGATTCAATACTGTTCTGCTTTGATCTTCGACTATTTTTCTTATTTTCTGAACTTGCTTCAGATCCAATGCCGTAATAAGATCTTGTGAAACCTGTTTCTGCATACTTAACCATCCGCAATCTCAACTGCTTCAATGTTTAGGTCAGGCGGTTTAACCTTATAGAAAATTTTCCAAACCGGTATATGCCATTAGTCCCCTTGTTGAACCGCCAGATGTTGGTGGCTTCATGAAACTCTGGTTTAAATAGATCTGCTTCCGGTTTAACATTGCACATATCAATGTACTTTGTAGATTTCATCATGGCCAAGCAAGTGTATGAGTGCAATTGGGTCCCTTCTCGCGTCACAGAGGATCAACTGGACGATTTAGTCCTGATTGGCGCCTTGGGCAGCAAAGACACCGTCCATTGGAGGGCTCCTGGCAAAGAATGCCCCCCCACACCTCGAGAAGGAGAGGTTGTTGTTTTCGTAGACCACTTAGCCCAGGGTTTTAAACCGCCCGGTTCTAAATTCTACTGGGATGTTCTAGCTGATTTCCAACTCCATCCGCAAGACACTGGCCCCAACTCTGTTACAAATATGTGCCACTTCCAAGTGCTCTGTGAGGTGTTCTTTCAAGAGGAGCCCACAGTGGAATTATTCAGAGATCTTTTCCATCTAAACTGCCGTATTGAGTTTACTGATGGCTCTAATACGGAGTTGGGTGGCATGGCGATTCAAAAAAGGAAAGAGGTCACATACCCTCACGCCAAGCTGCACAGTCACCCCAAGGAGTGGAATCAGACATGGTTCTACTGCAAAGACACCTCCCCTGCTGGTGAGAATCCCTTGCCTGGCTTTCGTCCGGAGCGGCTCAGCAATACCCATCCTTTTCCTCAACGATTGACTGCCCAGGAGAGAAGCAAATATGCTCCTCAGCTGTCAAAGCTCAGGGCCTTTATGGCCAACGGTTTAACAGGGGTTGACCTTGCTCGCTGTTGGATATCATGGAGCATACTGCCCCTTATTCAGCGCTCCGGTTTGATGTGCGAATATACTGATAGTGTGGATGACCCACTGCGACATTCAAGACTCCAGCTCTCCGGTGAAGAAATCACAGAGCTGTGCGTAAGATACTGAATGAACCGGAGCACATCTGCGCTAGAACCGGCCTGCTTCCCTTCTGTGCTACCAACAAACCGCCAGCTGTAAGACTTTGATTTTTCTCTTTGCTGAATCTGTTATTGATATGTCTGGTCATTGTTTTTAATATCAGTGTCTGCATAACCAGGGCGATGATCCGTTTTGGAGCAAAAAGCTGCCGCAGGAGAAACCAGAGAAAACAGATAAATCGGAAAGAGCAACCCGGCAAAAAACTAAAGCTGTGAAGAAGACTGCCCACCGGAAAAGAACCACTGCATCTTCTAATCTGGCCCCTGATGACGAGGTGGATAATCCGGACTTTGAGGTAGAGCTTGACTCACTTGGTTTATTTTTCATGCATCTTATTAATGATAATATTGTTCAGGATGATGTCGAAGCCAGCCATGCGGATATTGCAGAGGTAATTATTCTCTCTTCCGATTCAGAAACTTTGCCTTCACAAAAAATCCGTCAGGCAAACCGGAAAGTTAAATTTTCTCATGCTCTTGCTTATTTGGATCCTAAACTTCTTATCAAGACTCAACAACACGAAGCTCGCCGCACCACCCGGCACAGCGGCCAGGTAGTTACCTCCGCCGGTTTACCGAACAGTCCGGTTCGGAAACGTCATTCCGAGGTCTCTAATTCGCTTGTCAGTGCTTGTCCTAAAGCGGGCTGCTTTCGTCAACCTCTTAATCCATCTGACTCCGATTATCAGGTTATTTCCCACTCATCTTATGGCGAGTCGTTGGCTACTCAGCTCCCACCGCTCAAAACGGTGCTTAGGTAAGCTATATTTATTGTGATGTTTGTAGTATATTGCCTTAGAACATATGCTGTATTTAATTTTGTTATTCTTCTCAGGGCCAAACCTAGGCCGAGCAAGAAGGCCCGCCTGGATAAAGCGGCCGAAGAAGATGTCATTCTTGAGCCAGGCACCACACCCAATCTTGAAGCGGCTATTCCTGAGGATATTCCCAATGATCCACCGCAGCCAGATGATGATCTTACTGCTGAGGAAATACCTACTGATACCTCAGGTCCTATCCATCAGCCCACAGGTTCCCTCCGGGTTGAAAGCTCCACCGGTCCTGCCAAACCTACTGACAAGCCAACAGCTCCAGTGCAAACCGGCGGTACCAATGATGATGAAGTTGTCATTACTGGCACTGGCCATACCGAGCCAAGCAATCCTGTCGCTTTATCCAAACATTCTGCCAAGGAAGAACTAGCTGCTTTTGGCAAAGGCAAGTGGAATGCTGATCTGACGGCTTACGCTGCTCTGAACGCCCAAGATATCCATTCCGGCTATCTGAACCGGCTGCATACCAGCCGTGACTATGAAGCCGGTTTGGTTAACATGATGAAGGATAAATATGAGGTAACTTCCATATGCTCCTTCCTGCTTGTATGCTTTCATTCTTGCTGACTCTCCTAGCCCCTAAGGGCCAATTTGAAATATTCTTTCAAACCGGGACTTAATAATATGAATCTTAATGCTTTGAAATTTGCTGATGTAGTCCCCAAGGGCCGGTTCAACTTAGCGTAGTTAAACCGGTACTTTAAGTAATTGAAACTGCCGCATCAGAATACATATGATCAAATAGCCATTATCCCCCAAGTGCCAAGTTGAATACTTGTATTGATCTTGGGACTTTGTAAACAATCGAAAGATGAAGGGGTAAATCGGAGGCCGCTTTAGATCAAATATGCATTAGCCCCCAAGTACTAAGCGCATAACTTGTTATGTGGTTGGTACTTGAATCCTTCTACCAGTTTGCTAAAGCATATATCTGTATGCATGCAGGCGGAGCTGAAGACGAAAGAGAACCAAGTCATCGATCTTCAAGAAGCCCTGAAAACCCAACAAGCTGAAACCTCCAAAGCAAAAGAGGAATTGGCCAGTGCTTTAAGCGCCATGGAACAACTTAAGGAAAACTTCAAAAAGAAACGGGCGGACTGGGCCACTGAGAAATCCGCTTTGATCAAACGAGCAGAGGATGCTGAGGCTGCACTAGAACCAGTGGCAGATGAACTGACCAGCATAAAGCGGCACGTGCATGCCATGACTGCTACTATCTTTGGTAAGCCAGTTTTCCTACTGAATTGGCTCTGCCTTCTGACAAAGTCGCCGGCTTATTAACCCTTTATGGTATTTCAGGGACACGCATTGGTCACTTGGGGTCAGATGTACGGAAGAAGCTAAAAGCCGCCTATACATTGGTTGAACAATTGTATACTGGTGCCCAGTGGATCATCTGTACCGCCTCTCATAACAAACCGGCGCCTACTTTGATTCAAGATACTCTGATGAAACTGTCGGTGCTTCCTGCCCAGATTGAAGAGCTAAAGAAATCTGCTGCTCGAACCGGCGCAATCAATGCTTTAATCCGGGCAAAATCCTGGGTGCCGGACTTTGATCCTGTTGAAGCGGCCCAGGGCTATCCCAGCTTGAAGGAAGACGGATCAGAATCCGGTGAAGCGGATCTGCGAGCGATAAACCGGGAGGTGCGTCCACTAGCTTGTCAGTTGGCTGAGGAAGCAGACTTGTCTCGTTATCAAGCGCAATATGACAGTCAGAACAAGAGAATAGCTGCGCCAATCCATGAATCAGAAAATCTGATTCCTCCAATCCGTAAGCATACTTACGCTCCCGATATTGACCCGTCCTTGCTGATCCACGATGAAGCTGTTTTTCAAGCATTAATGGGAATCGACTGGACAACTGTGGATTTCCAGCCACTAGGTAGGGATACGGAGGCTGAAGCGGCGCAGGACGACCCACAACCATCAGGCCAGGCTGGTGACCAAGCTTGAACCGGAAGCCGGTTTAAAACTGCCTCTTCTTCGCGAAAAACAATTATATTATTATGGGCACCATGTTGCCTTGTAATAGGCTAGCTGATACCTTTGATGTTGATATGCCTTCGTGCATAATTTGTTCTTCCTGTGGCAATGAACTTTCCAAAACACTTTCTGAAATAAAAAATTCGTCAAGTGCCACCGCGGTTGTACCGTCAGGCGGAATATGATGTCTGCATATATGAAATCAAAACAAAATTTTAAGTATGACCAAATTTTGAGATACATAATACCTGCCTTCATTGAGCGTGAAGTTGGCTTGGCCAATCTTGAAGCGGAGTTTTGCAAACCCATACTGTTTGGAGGAGATAACAGCTCATGTATATCTATATGACGCTGGTTTACCATGTAAACCGTGCCGGGTTATGATAAACACCGTGTTACTCCATAAGAGGATGTTAACAACAAGGATCAAACCGGACAAATAGTCTCCGGATTGACATGAACTATGTTCCATCAATTGATTGGTTAAAAAAAACTTTGTCGGTTTAAAGAACACAATAAAAAGCAAAACCCCCCCTTCAAAGAAAAGTATGAAGCAAAAGCAACGACAAAAACGTTTGCCAAAAAAGATTTATTTAAGCTGATCAAATGGCGTAACCATGGCCAAACACGACCAAGCTCCCGTTAGGTGTAACTATGGTTCTAGTTAGCCAAGTCCCCAAGTGATTCTTGTGGCATTTATGCCGACCAAATGGCGTGGTCATGGTTCGGGTTCGACCAAGCCCCCAAGTGATTCTGTGGCCTTAGGCCGATCAAGAGGCATGACTGGTTCAGACATGACCAAGTCCCCTAGTGATCTGGTGGCTTTCGCCTATCAAGAGGCATGGTATTGGTTTGGACACGACCAATCCTCCAAGTGATATAACACGATGCTTTTAGCAAAGCGAACTCAAGGGGTAAACCGGAGGCCGTTTTAGAGCAACTCCGTGTAACCTCACATGATGTAAAAGAACAGATACCCCGCTTTAGCTGAGGTTCTGGTTTATTATACTTAATCATAATATATACATTGTATGTACATAAGTATAGCCAATGGCTCAGGTATAGTAAGGCCGAAGATGAGCTATATTCCACGGCCTGTTAGTCTCTTCCTCTGATGTACGTGAGTCCTTATGCTCTCGAATATCGATCAGATAGTACGACCCGTTGTGCAGATTCTTGCTGACCACGAAAGGCCCCTCCCAAGGTGGGGATAGCTTATGCATATCAGTCTGATCTTGGATGAGCTGAAGCACCAAATCTCCTTCCTGGAAGGCTCTGGTTCTGACTCGGCGACTGTGATAACGACGAAGATCCTGCTGGTAAATCGCCGACCGGGCGGCTGTGATGTCACGCTCTTCATCCAACCGGTCCAAAGCATCTTGCCGTGCTGTCTCGTTGTCCGCTTCAACATAAGCCGTGACACGAGGTGAGTCATGACGGATATCACTGGGGAGAACCGCCTCCGCTCCATAAACCATGAAGAACGGTGTGTATCATGTTGATCTATTGGGTGTTGTATTGATGCTCCATAACACAGATGGTAATTCGTCTACCCAACAACCCGGCGTTCTCTGCAAAGGAACCATGAGCCGGGGCTTGATGCCTCTCAAGATCTCTTGATTAGCTCTTTCTGCTTGACCATTGGACTGTGGATGTGCCACTGATGAAACGTCGAGCCGGATGTGCTCCCGTTCGCAGAACTCCTTCATAGCACCTTTGGATAAATTGGTACTATTATCTGTGATAATACTGTGCGGAAAGCCAAACCGGAAAATCACCTTTTTGATGAACTGAACCGCCGTGGCCGCATCACACTTGCTAACAGGTTCTGCCTCCACCCACTTTGTAAACTTGTCCACCGCCACCAGGAGGTGGGTCTTCTTATCTTTGGACCTTTTGAAAGGCCCAACCATATCCAGCCCCCAAGTCGCAAACAGCCAAGTAATTGGAATCATCCTCAATTCTTGAGCCGGTACATGAGCACGTCTTGAAAACCTTTGGCAACCATCATATCGTCTGACCAGATCCTTCGCATCAGCATGAGCAGTTAACCAATAGAAACCATGGCGAAACGCTTTAGCCACCAGAGACTTTGAACCGGCGTGGTGACCACAATCTCCTTCATGGATCTCCCGCAAAATTTCACGGCCTTCTTCAGGAGACACGCAACGTTGAAAAGCTCCTGATACACTGCGATGATGCAACTCACCGTTGATGACAGCCATGGACTTGGATCGTCGGATTATCTGCCGGGCCAGAATCTCATCTTCTGGCAACTCGCCTCGGTTCTTGTACGCCAGATAAGGAAGCGTCCAATCCGGAATAACATGAAGAACTACCACCAATTGAGCCTCCGGATCAGGAATGGCCAAATCCTCTTCACCAGGGATCTTCACCGACGGGTTGTGCAGCACATCCAGAAAAACATTGGGTGGGACCGGTTTGCGCTGAGAGCCCAGCCGGCTTAAAGCGTCCGCCGCTTCATTTTTCCGCCGGTCCACGTGGTCCACCTGATAGCCTCTGAAATAACCTGCAACAATATCCACCTCACGACGATATGCTGCCATGAGTGGGTCCTTGGAGTCCCAAGTGCCAGACACTTGCTGAGCCACAAGGTCCGAATCACCGAAGCACTTAACTCGACTTAGATTCATCTCCTTAGCCATCCGAAGACCGTGGAGCAAGGCTTCATACTCAGCTGCATTGTTAGTACAAGGGAACATTAAACGGAGAACATAACAAAACTTATCACCTCGTGGGGAAGTTAATACGACTCCAGCCCCCGAGCCTTCTAACTGCCTCGATCCGTCAAAATGGATGGTCCAATACGTATGATCCGGCTTTTCTTCAGGTGCTTGCATTTCCGTCCAATCATTGATGAAATCAACCAGTGCTTGAGACTTAATCGCTGTCCGAGGCACATATTTCAAACCGTACGGCCCCAGCTCTATAGCCCACTTTGCAATCCGGCCAGTTGCTTCCCGGTTCTGGATGATATCTCCCAAAGGAGCAGAACTGACCACCGTAATTGGGTGCCCTTGGAAGTATTGCTTAAGCTTCCGGCTTGCCATAAAAACTCCGTACACCAGCTTCTGCCAATGTGGATACCTTTGCTTGGACTCAATGAGTACCTCGCTGATATAATAGACCGGACGTTGAACCGGATGCTCCTTACCTGCCTCCTTTCGTTCCACCACAATAGCCACGCTGACCACACGAGCATTAGCAGCAACATATAGCAGTAACGGCTCCTTGTCAATGGGAGCGGCGAGCACAGGCGGATTGGCCAATTGCCGCTTTAAGTTCTCAAATGCTTCATCAGCAGCAGAACTCCAGACGAACTGATCCGTCTTCTTCAACATCTGATACAAAGGGATCGCCTTCTCACCAAGGCGGCTGATAAACCGGCTTAACGCGACAATCCGGCCTGCCAAGCATTGAACATCATTGATACACTTTGGTTTAGCCAGGGAGGTGATGACTGTGATCTTCTCTGGATTAGCCTCAATTCCCCTGTTGGACACCAGAAAACCCAATAACTTGCCCGCCGGTACACCAAAGACACACTTGTCCGGATTAAGCATCATCTTGTACGTCCTTAGGTTATCAAAGGTTTCCTTCAAATCATCAACCAGAGTCTCCTTCTCCCTGGATTTAACCACGATATCATCCATGTAAGCATGTACATTACGGCCAATCTGCTTGTGAAGACAGTTTTGTACACACCGTTGATAAGTTGCCTGGGCACTTTTGAGCCCAAAGGGCATAGACACATAGCAGAAGGCTCCAAAGGGAGTTATGAATGCCGTCTTCTCCTGGTCCTTAACTGCCATTTTGATCTGATGATAGCCAGAATATGCATCCAAAAAACTTAAACGCTCACAACCCGCCGTAGCATCAATGATTTGATCAATACGGGGAGGGCAAAAGGATCTGCTGGACAAGCTTTATTAAGATCTGTGTAATCCACACACATACGCCAGGTGCCGTTTTTCTTAAGGACTAGCACCGGATTGGCAAGCCACTCAGGGTGAAAAACTTCAACAATAAAACCAGCTGCTAAGAGCCTGGCTACCTCTTCTCCAATCGCCTTGCGTCTTTCTTCGTTAAACCGGCGGAGGAACTATTTCACCGGTTTGTATTTAGGATCCACATTAAGTGTGTGCTCAGCGAGTTGCCTCGGTACACCTGGCATGTCAGAGGGCTTCCATGCAAAAATGTCCCAATTCTCACGGATGAACTCGATGAGCGTGCTTTCCTATTTCGGATCCAAGTTGGCACTAATGCTGAACTGCTTGGACGAATCGCCAGGTATGAAGTCAACCAGCTTAGTTTCTGCTGCCGATTTGAACTTCAGGGCCGGATCATGCTTCGTAGTTGGCTTCTTCAACGGAGTCATGTCCGCCGGATCAACATTGTCTTTATAGTACTTCAACTCCTCGGTGGCACAAACCGACTCTGCATAAGCCGCATCTCCTTCCTCGCATTCCAAAGCGATTTTGCGGCTTCCGTGAACCGTTATTGTCCCCTTGTGACCCGGCATCTTGAGCTGCAAATACACATAACAGGGCCGAGCCATAAACTTGGCGTATGCCGGACGCCCAAACAGGGCATGATATGGACTTTGGATTTTCACCACTTCAAACGTTAATGTCTCTGACCTGGAATCAGGATCAACCCCAAAGGCCACTTCAAGAGCTATCTTACCAACGGGATAGGCTGATCTGCCAGGCACTACACCGTGGAATACTGTATTGGACGGTTTGAGATTCTTATCTGTAAGTCCCATACGACGGAAGGTCTCATAGTATAGGATATTAATGCTGCTCCCTCCATCCATGAGCACCTTGGTGAACTTATAACCTCCCACCTGAGGCGCCACCACTAGAGCCAACTGACCCGGATTATCGACCTGGAGTGGGTGATCCTCTCTGCTCCATATGATTGGTTGTTCAGACCAACGTAGATAACGGGGTGTGGCCGGTTCAACAGAGTTGACTGCCCGCCTCTGAACCTTTCGGTCTCGCTTGTCCAAGCTAGTGGTAAAGACATGGTACTGCCCATTACTCAACTGCTTTGGGTTGCTTTGGTAACCTGACTGTTGCTGCTGTTGGTTGTAACCACCCTGGTTGTTCTGACTATTTTGACCATTATGTCCGCGCGGATTACCATTAAATCTTGAACCAGAACTTTCTCCACCGTATCCCGGCCCGGACCATGAGCCACCGCCAGATCCGTGATCATACCAGAAATTATTAGAATTCTTGAACTCCTGCATAATAAAGCAATCCTTCCAAAGGTGGTTTGCTGGCTCCTCCTTCATCCCATGTCTTGGACAGGGCTGGCTTAGCAGATAGTTCAGGCGGTTTGGGTTGGGGTTGGGCGCTCCACTACGATTTTTCGGCCTACCCTTGCGCCGTTGGCCATTGTCCTGTACGTTGGTATTAGCCACAAAATCCATGTTACCATCCGCTTTACGCTTGCCTCCTCCGCCATTGCCTACCAAGTGATGCTGCTGACCTTTGGAGCTGCTATTCTTCTTCCCCTTCCCTGTCTTGTCCTCATCAGATTCGGCATCCTTGGTACTATCAGAATCAGTATATTTTACCAAAGCGGCCATGAGGGTCCCCATGTCGGTGCAATGACGCTTCATCCGTCCCAATTTCAACTTTAGGGGCCCAAACCGGCAGTTGCCTTCTAGGGTTAATACTGCGGTGTCAGCGTTGATGCGGTCTGAGGAGTGCAACACTTGTGAAACCCGGCGCACCCAATGAGTTGTTGACTCTCCTTCCTCCTGGATGCATGCAGCTAAGTCCACTATCGACATAGGCTGTTTACAGGTATCCTTGAAATTGTTGATAAACCGGGCTCGTAATTGGGCCCATGAACTGATAGAATTAGCGGGCAAGCTTTTTAACCAAGTACGGGCTGTTCCTTCAAGCATCATGGTGAAGTATTTCGCACATGCCGTGTCATCCACATCAAGCATCTCCATGGCCATCTCATAGATCTCTACCCATGTCTCTGGTGGTTGATCCACCGTATAATTTGGTACCTTGCGTGGGCCCTTGAAATCCTTGGGCAAACGCATGTTGCGTAAAGCGGGGACGAGGCAAGGCACCCCCAAAGAACTAGAAGTAACACCAGGTTCGATCGAAATGGTTGGACGAACCGGCGTGAGATGCCAAGCCTGATGTTGTGCGGCTAACTCGGCCTCCCTACGCGCTCGGGCCCGGTTCACCACTTCCTGAGCGTCATCAGCACCACCCGTCGGGTTGTTACCACGGGGTGCTCCATGTCGTTCATTACTCGACACTGCTGCTCATCCATATGTCTGCTATAGCCCCGGCTTGGACGGGGGGTCGAGTGGACTCGGTCGCAGCTGTACGAGTACGCCTCTTGTTGGGCCAAAGCTGTCCTTAGAAGTTCCTTGACCCGTCGCGTCTCTACTGCTTGCGGCGAGTCACCTTCAACTGGAATGGCCTCCAGTCGTGCAGCAGCGGCAACAAGATTGTCCATTGAGTTGGAGTAGTGACCCGGAGGTGTTAAAGCATCCCGAGGTATAACGGTGTTTTGATGAGGCGGGTGCATCTGACGGGGCAGAACCGGTGCACCGGTCCCAGGGGCTTCTGCCCGGTTCCCCTCCAGCGGATTACTGGCTCTTGGTCCTGGAGTGTTGAAAAGGTCTCTGGCCTCGAAAACCGGAGGTAAGCGGGATCGGTGCTTCCTTCTCATGACTTCATGTGATGCGCTCTGGTCTAACATAAGCCTGTAGGCCTGTGCGTCTAAAGCAGCCCGCTCTGCGGCCATCCTGGTGTCCTCAGCCGCCAGATCCGCCTTGGCCTGGGTGATCTGTTCCTTTACCTTTGCAATCTCCGTGTTGTGAACGTCCTGATCTGGCGGATTAACTTCCGCCATAAGCACAGCCAACGCATCAAATAGCTCTGATAGAACCTGAGCCGGCGGGCGCACAGGGCCTCCTGCCCCGGCGGCCGTTGCTGCTGCTGAACCGGAAATCGTTGCCGCAGCTGTCGAAGAATGAAGCGCTGCTTGTGTTCCGGCCATGTTCCAACCCGGTTGGGCAGATCAGAGGGGTCTGGAATACTGTCGCCATCGGAACAGCTCCCAATCCGCCCATCTTGTAGCTGATAAAGAGATTCGGTTTCTCCGGTCGAAGATTCATCACCGGAACAAATGACAGTCGCCCCGCGAAATCCCGATCCATCCTCATGACTTCCTCCATGGATGACTCCCACGAAGGCACGCTTCATGGCTGGTTTAACCCGGGCGGATTGCGCATGCTGAGCCGTCTCGATGAGGTCGGTGCAGATGTCCGGCTCAGGGCCCGGTTCACCGATCTTACCAATGAAAACGTGAATGCTACCAAAGGGGACCCAGTACCCGCACTCAACTGAGCCGGCCTCGGGGCCCCAGCCTGCATCGTCGATGTAGAGCCTGCCGCGACGACTCTTAGTCATCCGGCCTACAGCATAGCCCTCGAGTCCTTCAAAGCGGCCCTCCAAGAACCGGAAACCATCGTGCGATAGCCCCACGGTGGGTGCCAACTGTCATGGTTTTGTCACGGCAGATGTCCTAGAGAAAGGACTTAGTCGTGGAGCCATCACGACGGGTTAGCTTGAAGGGGTTAAAGCGGACACAAGGACGCAAGAGAGTTTATACTAGTTCAGCCCCTTCGAGGAAGGTAAAGCCTACGTCTAGTTGTGATGGAATTGATGGGGTATCGATGACTAGGGAGCAAACAAGCTTCGCCTATGTCTCGAGTTGTTGTCTGTTCTTGAACCGCCGCCGGGTCGTCCCCTTATATACATGGGTGACGCCTGCCGGTTCAGAGAGTCCCAACACCGGTTCATACTCGTATCCGGGTTGGTCTCTCCTTGTTCCTAACTTATATTACAAGTATATGCACAAAGCTGATGTACGGCTACAGGTTGTAAACCAACTACGGGCCCTGGGCCTTTATCTGCCTCTTTGGGCTTTAACACCTTTGGACTACTGATGGAGTTAATCCGGCCCAGGTGGGCCGGTTTATGCCCAGTAGTAATATCCCCAACAGCCTATGCTGCGATACATTACCACTTGCTTATCATGCCTCCCATATTGTTAAGCCAAGCCTCTAACCCACCTTGTCCTAGCAAACCATTATTTGGCTATGTTACCGCTTTGCTCAGCCCCTCTTATAGCGTTGTTAGTTGCAGGTGAAGATTGTAGTTTGTTCCATGTTGGAACATGGATATTTTGTTGGGATATCACATTATCTCTTATTTAATTAATGCATCTATATACTTGGTAAAGGGTGGAAGGCTCGACCTTATGCCTGGTGTTTTGTTCCACTCTTGCTGCCCTAGTTTCCGTCATATCGGTGTTATGTTCCCGGATTTTTGCGTTCCTTACGCGGTTGGGTTATAATGGGAACCCCTTGACAGTTCGCTTTGAATAAAACTCCTCCAGCAAGGCCCAACCTTGGTTTTACCATTCGCCACCTAGCCTCTTTTTCCCTTGGGTTAGGCCAGCCCAAGGGTCATCTTTATTTTAACCCCCCCGGGCCAGTGCTTGTCTAAGTGTTGGTCTGAAATGGGAAGCCTGCGGGGCCACCTCGGGGAAACTTGAGGGCTGGTTTTACTCGTAGCTTGACCTATCCGGTGTTGCCCTAAGAACGAGATATGTGCAGCTCCCATCAGGATGTCGGCACATCGGGCGGCTTTGCTGGACTTTTTTTTACCATTGTCGAGGATGTCTTGTAACCGGGATTCCGAGTCTGATCGGGTCTTCCCGCTAGAAGGAATATCCTTCGTTGACCGTGAGAGCTTGTGATGGGCTAAGTTGGGACACCCCTGCAGGGATTTGAACTTTCGAAAGCCGTGCCCGCGGTTATGGGCAGATGGGAATTTGTTAATGTCCGATTGTAGAAAACCTGATGTTGACCTTAATTAAAATACATAAACCGCGTGTGTTACCGTGATGGTCTCTTCTCGGCAAGGTCCGGGAAGTGAACATGGTGTTGGAGTTATGTTTGACGTAGGTTGTTCTAGGATCACTTCTTGATCATAGTTTTATCGATCGTGCATTGCCTTCTCTTCTCGCTCTCTTTTGCGTATGTTAGCCACCATATATGCTAGTCGCTTGCTGCAGCTCCACCTCATACCTTTGCCTTACCCATAAGCTTAAATAGTCTTGATCGCGAGGGTGTGAGATTGCTGAGTCCCCGTGACTCGCAGATACTTCCAAAAACCAGCTTGCAGGTGCCGATGAGACCGTGCAGATGATGCAACCGAGCTCAAGGAGGAGCTTGTTGAAGATCTTGTCATTTGTGTTGTTTCGTTCTAGTCGATCAGTAGTGGAGCCCAGTTGGGGTCGATCGGGGATCTGTGTAGCTTTTGGGGTAGTCTTCTTTTATTTTGGTTCCGTAGTCGGACCTTGATTGTATCTGACTGATGTGATGCTTTATTCATGTAGTTGTGTGAAGTGGCGATTGTAAGCCAACTATGTATCTCTTTCCCTTATGTATTACATGGGTTGTGTGAAGATTACCTCACTTGTGACATTGCTTTCAATGCGGTTATGCCTCTAAGTCGTGCTTCGACACGTGGGAGATATAGCCGCATCGAGGGCGTTACAAAGGGAGACCAAAGGATCAGCCGGACAAGCCTTGTTTAAGTCCGTCTAGTCCACACACGTACGCCAAGTGTCGTTCTTCTTAAGCACAAACACCGGGTTAGCCAACCACTCAGGATGAAAAACTTCAACAATGAACCCAGCCGCCAAGAGCCGGGCCACTTCTTCACCAATGGCCTTACGCCTCTCTTCATTAAAACGACGAAGGAATTGCTTGACCGTTTTAAACTTTCGATCAATATTAAGAGTGTGCTCAGCGAGTTCCCTTGGTACACCTGGCATGTCAAAAGGTTTCCATGCAAATATGTCTCGGTTCTCACGGATGAACTCGATGAGCACGCTTTTCTATTTCGGATCCAGATTAGCACTGATGTTGAACTGCTTGGATGAATCGCCAGGAACGAAATCAACTAGCTTAGTGTCATCTGCCGACTTAAACTTCAAGACCAGGTCATGCTTCGTAGTTGGATTTTTCAAAGATGTCATATCTACCGGGTCAACATTGTCTTTATAAAACTTCAATTCCTCTGTTGCGTAGACGGACTCAGCATAAGCAGCATCACCTTGTTCACACCACAAGGCTATCTTCCAGCTTCCATGCACCATGATGGTCCCCTTGTAACCCAGCATCATGAGCAGCAGATAAACGTAACAAGGCCGTGCCATGTACTTGGCATAAGCCGGACGTCCAAACAAAGCATGATAAGGGCTTTGAATCTTGACCACTTAAAAGGTTAGCGTCTTGGCCCTGGAGTCATGTTCATCCCCAAAAGCCACTTCCAAAGCAATCTTGCCTATAGGATATGCCGACTTACCAGGCACCACTCCATGAAAACAGTATTGGACGGCTTAAGATTTTTATCAGTCAACCCCATACGATGGAAAGTATCATAGTACAGGATATTAATGCTGCTACCTCATTTCGTGAGTACTTTAGTGAATTTGTATCCTCCCACCTGATGCGCCACCACCAAAGCCAAGTGACCCGGATTATCAACCCAGGGCGGCTGGTCTTCACGACTCCATACAATGGGATGTTCAGACCATCGCAAGTAACGGGGAACCGCCGGCTCAATGGCGTTCACAGCCCTTTCACGGAGCTTTTGATCCCGCTTTCATAAACTTTGGTGAAGACGTGGTACTGCCCACTATTCAGTTGCTTCAGATTACTTTGATAACCAGATTATTGCTGCTAAGTCCCCTGACCAAATTGTTGATGAAAACCACCTTGATTGCCTTGATTGCCCTAATTCCCCTAGCCCTGGAAACTGGAATTAGAACCGCCACCGCCGTAACCCGGACCATGAGAGCCGGAACCTGAGCCACCGCCCGACCCATGATTATCCTGAAAAAGATGGGAATTCCTGAATTCTTTCATGATGTAGCAATCCTTCCATAGATGAGTGGATGGCTTCTCACGCGATCCGTGCTTCAGGCACGACGGATTCAATAATGCTTCGAGGTTGACTTTTAACCCTTCAGCCTGAGCTGGCTTTCCCTTGCGCCGATGATTATAATTTCATGTGCCAGTGTTAGCCATGAAGTCCAAATTCCTATCAGCTCTGCGCTTACCATTGCCGCCCTGCTGCCCTTTCACACCGCTACTCTTCTTTCCCTTACCCGGTTTTTCCTCATCAGACTCGGGGTCCTTGGTACTATCAGAGTCAACAAATTTGGCAAGAGCCGCCATGAGCTCCCCCATATCATTACAGTGGCGCTTAAGCCGCCCAAGCTTCTGTTTAAGGGGCATAAAACGACAATTCATTTCTAACATTATGACCGCTGAGCCGGCGTTGATGTGATCCGATGAGTGCAGGATAGCCGAGACCTGGCGCACCCAATGGGTTGTTGACTCGCCCTCTTCTTGGAGACAGGCGTCCAAATACACAATTGACATAGGCTTCTTGCACGTATCTTTAAAATTCTGGATAAATCGGGCTTTTAACTCGGCCCATGACCCAATGGAGTTGGTTGGTAGGCCTTTCAACCAAGTACGGGTCATTCCTTCCAACATCATGGTGAAATACTTAGCACGTGCAACATCATCAACATCCAACAGCTCCATCGCCATCTCATAACTCTCAACCCACGCTTCAGGGGGTAAGTCAGTTGTGTAGTTGGGCACCTTACGAGGTCCCTTGAAATCCTTGGGCAAACGTACGTTATGCAAAGCCAGCACTAAACATGGCACTCCCAAGGTTTTGGAGGTTACACCTATCTCCACCGAAGTTGACGGATAAACCGAAGGATGCTGTTGAGCCGCTTGCTGAGCGCCAGCTCAGCCTCTTGATGGGCTCTACCCTGGTCCACCAAATCCCGAGCACCATCACGCGCCGGGTCATGTCCACGAGGCTGGTTATGGCGCCTGTCACTGCTTGAAATGGCATGTGAGTCAATGTGTCTGCTATAACTCCGGCTTGGGCGAGGGGTTGAATGAATCCTCTCACGACTATAAGAATAAGCCTCCTGCTACACCAATACTGTCTGAAGAAGTTCTCTAGCCCTCCGCATTTCAATCTCAACTAGAGACTCACCTTCAACTGGGAGAGTCGCCAATCGAGTTGCCGCATCGATCATATTATCCAAAGGATTAGAATAATGACCCGGTGGCGTCGGCACATAGTGTGGCAGGATATTATTCAGACGAGGCAGATCCTTTGTGCGTGGCTGAGCCGGCGCTCCAGTCCTAGGCATGGCTACCACCCGGTTTACCACTGGCGGGTCACTGGTCCCTGCACCAGGTGTGTTGAAGAGGTTCCTTGCCTCGTAAACCAGAGGCAGACGACTCTGGTGCCTTCTCCTCATGACTTCGTTTGAAGCTTCTGATCCAACGTGAGCCGGAAGGAATCAGCCTGGATCCATTGTGCGTGAGCATCCAGAGCAGCTTGCTCCACAGTCATCCTCGCGTCCTCAACCGCCAGATCTTCCTTAGGCTTGAGCTATCTTCATCGCAGCTTTGCAACTTCCGCGTGTTTTATGTTGATTGAATTTGCCGATTAACCGCTGCGTTAGAAATAGTGTATCAGAAGTGTGCGCCATAAAGTTCGGACAAAAGACACGGTGAGCCGGCGGAAGCTTGCACAAGGACACTCCTTGTGGTCATTCCGGCCTGCGTCTAGCCGCAGTGTATCTAGACGGCCGGAAATCGGATGGCTAGCTTCTGTCGGTAGAATTGCATGCCGTGTGGCGGTGATTACCGGCCATCGAAAATCGCAAACCGGTCGGCCGGCTCATAGGGACATCACGGAATATTGAGTGCACACGAAACCGCCTCCCAAAGCCTGTTCGTCTGGCTAGTTGATAACAATGAAGTCGTTTTTCGCTCGCGTAGAATGAACACCTCTCATGAATAGATGGTTCGTCTCCACCTGCAAGACACAGATACTTCTAGTCAAATTATTTCGCCTCCCAGTGGATTGACATTCACAGCAAGGTCGTGGCGCGCGCTTCATGGGTAGTGTAGCTACACCGGTGACGGTCGTACCCCTGCTGGCCGACTCTTCGATGATACGTCTTGGTGCAGCTAAGTTCTAGATCGTCCTGAGCTTGTGTGCCTTCCTGGATCTTCAACCCGATCTTTGTGCGGATGAAGACATTTAACACTCGCATCGAGAAGGGGACTTTACCTGTGTATCGTACCCGACTGAGCCAAGGCTCTTCGCGTGCCATAATCCAGACCGCGACCGACGCTTGGTTCTTTGTCAGCCTACAGGCAAGTTGTATCCGCGTTTTGAGTCCTATCTATAAGTTGCCCTGTAAGACTGCCAACACTACGATGTAGTTGGCCCTATCCATAGCGCATTAGTCACATGTCTGTTGGAATTTTTTAAAAATTCATGACAGATGTCCATTATACACGCCGCAGAGTGGGGACTTAGTAACTGAGACAGAAGCGTCCTCATCGTAACAGATTATTGCTCAGGGAGTTAACAATTGGGACAAAGGATACGAAGGAAGATTTTCATTAAACTGGGCTCCTCGGAGCCCTTTGCGGTCGAAGGAGTTATAATGGCCTGAATCCAGTTTTGAGAGAGAGTACATTTAGCTTATGTTCTTCAGTAGGATATCACAACGAGCGGAGAATATCGGTCTAGCACATATATGCAATGCTTTGATCTGTTGTTATCTTTGCTACATGAGGATCTACAAGGAACGGCGTAGCGACCCTTCTCGCCGGTCGGTCCTATATATAACGTACGCTCATTCACCACGCATTACTGCCACACAGGCAGTGCTTTACAGATGAGTCCAAGCGGCCAGCCCGGTTCTCTCTGAGTAACAATACGTGTACACGGAACTATAACCGTGACGTAGGATCGTGACACTTGCCATTACAAATACAGAGGTCAATTGAGCATAATAATGGCCCGATATTAACACACCTGTGATGCGAGCGCCTTAAAGCCGCCTTTGTGTGTCTCTTTTCGGCCTTGCTATGTTGTCTAACTTCATCATTCAGCCAGCTCATTCATATTGTGCTCACATCTTTAACATGGACGCTTTAGGTGTTGGAAATTTAACCGCCATTTAGCGGAGAGTAACCCAGCTCGCTCCTGTGGTCTTAGATCAGTACCAGTGTAGATGCAATATTACCCCAAGCAATCCTGGGTTTGTACGCAGTTCGGAGTTGAGTGTTCGCGTAATTGAACAGATAGTTAATACAGGTCTCGCAGCTATGAACGACCGCATGTTTGCTTATAATCGCACATCGAACCTAACACCCCTCGATCTATGCTAGAGTGCTTTCTTTGGTGGTGTATGCCTAAGCAACGAGACAATTTCATCCTGAGGACACCGTATGCTATAGGTTAACCTTTCACACACCTTTCACTTGCTGGTCTCGGCCCCGTTTCTATTTGATTGGTTGTCCCCTCTGGCAACTCATGCGGACATTAAACGAGATTCATAGTGAATTCTGAAGCCGTATGCCTGGTTCGTCTGCTACATGCAACTGGAAAATCTAAAACCGTGGTGTTCGAGTGTCAATCAAAGTCGTGTCGCCACCAAATATTCTGGGTCTGGCACTTCGCGGGTTCTTGAGAGAGGGAGTTCAGTTATTAGCAAACAATGTTTGTTGGGATGTGTGTCTTAGCGACCGGTCCTCTTCGCATTCGAGCAGTTGATTCTATGCGAGCCCAATGGTTGCTCCATGATGCCGTAGTGTACGTGGGTTAGGGAGCAATATACCTAGTGGAAGTGAGTAGCCGACGTGGCGACTGGACAGATTCGATCAAGTGACTAAGGACGCGTAATGGCAGGTCTACGTACAGGAAGTGGCCTTTGGATATCGATTCGGGAGTGCCTTGATCGAGTTCTGGACCTACGAGAAGACGTTCGATCTACGATCAAGACCGGTCGCGCAAGAATGCTAGAGATGCTCTTCTTCGCCTCGTTACTCGTCGCTACAGCGAGGCGTAGGGCCGGTGGGAAACGACACGTCCTGCAAGCCCGTCTCGTTCGGCATTTCAACGTCACTAAGCCCATAAAAGTCAACTCTGGAAGACACGATGAGGCGTGACACAAGTTGTGCGAAACCTCGCGACATGGAACTACCGTGCCCCGCCAACTCTACTAACTAGACCATACCACTTTACAGAGAAGCAGTTAGGTGACCGGTATGACAGCACTTGGAAGCGGAGATTGTGGCGGCTTATCGACTGGTAGATATGGCAGACATACACACTCGATGGGATGGGCCGAACAAGAAATCAGATACGAGAGTCACTCTCGGAATGAGGATGGAATCACAATTGATGTCATATGGTTGGCGCTGGACGCAGAGGACGGTCGTCGTGGGACCGGGGTGACGCGGATGAGTGCACGAGCTCGATGCAGAGGAGGCGGGCGACGGCTGCTTGCGGTTCAGAGGACGAGGTGAGGGCAGCGCCACATCGTTGGACTAGGCAGCTTGCAGGTGCGGGCATAGGAGGAAGGTGGAGGAGACCGGCAAGGATGCATGGAGGAAGGCGAGCAGCGAAGGTCGATGCCGTCCTGTGCGGCTGCTACAGAGCCTCCGGCGGCGCGGATCCTGTCGAGGACAGGCGCGGGAGGCGAGTCCGTCGCGAGGAACCTCTGAAGCAACGAAGAGGGTGCGGGGCGCCATGAGGACGGGCGCGGGGGCCTTGGGGCCTGGCATCCATGGCGGAGGCAGCGGCGGTGGAGGTTCCTAGTGTCCGAATCGCGACACGGTGGGGCAGACGGGGGTCCTGGAGGCATTTGGGCATCAATGGCAACCTGCGAGACACGGAGAGAAAGGGAGAGATGTGAGAAGAGGGAGCAGCAGGGAGAGATGGCGGGAAGGGGAGCAGCGGCGGAGCTCCACTCCTCTGGATCGAAGAGGGAGGAGGAGGCTCTTGATCGAGGCGGCGGGGTCTCGGAGTTTGGGCAGGTGGCTGCGCTCGGGATCAAGGTGCTCGGGGACGAGCGAGCAGAGGATGGGATCGATGGATTGGGAAGGAGTGCACTGGTTGGGTGGCGGCGGAAATCAAGGGAGAGGGTCGGAGAGAATTTGGATCGGGAGGAGATCCCGAGGTGGAATGGTGAGTGGTGGCGGCGGCAGTGAATAGGAGGATGGGACAGGTTAGGACTAGGGTTAGCCTCTTTATATACCAGGTGGGATTAGGTTAGGGGGTATTCGGTCCGTACGATTAGAATCGGACAACCGAGAAAATATATGTTAGGAAGTCCAATTAACAAAACGGAGATGTTTTGTAGATGTTTGGGGATGATCCGGACCCAACGGTGACAATTGTCCGGGTCGGGTTCGGGTAAGTTTGGGACACGCGCGAGGGGTCGATGCACTGTGCAGAGAGGGTTTCGGGGTCTGGCGGTTGACAGCGGACTGTGCAGAAAGCTTTGGGCTGAGAAGAGAGAGAGAGACCCGGCGACTATTTCCGGAGACCGAAAATGTCCGACGTTTGATCGACTATACTGCCGCTATAGTTAACGTTGGGGCGTCAAACGGACTCCGAATGCGATGAAACTTGGCAGGCGACCTACTAACAACATAACAACACCGCATGCCAACTTTCATCCCATTCTGAGAACATTCTCCGGCCACTTATAAAATACTATTTCGGACGTGCTGCGGGCGCGTGCAAATGTGTCTGGGCTCAGAACGAACAACAGAGAGAACGAGGAGACCGGAACAGATGCAAGTTTTGAAAACATGATGATGCAATGCACATGATGACATGACAAGATGCAACACGCAAGCGAATGACATGGCAACAACAGCGAATAACTGGAAGACACCTGGCGCAATGGTCTCGGGGCATTACTACACTCCACCACTATGAGAGGATCTCGTCCCGAGATCTAGAATGGCACCGGAGGGAAAAAAGGAAGATAAAGAGAAGTGGCAAAACTAAATTGCTTCTTTGACAAGCGAGTGAAACCAAAGAACCTTGCAAGGTTGAACAAATTGAGAGAAAAGGAATACAATGAAGATGAACGAAGTGGAAAACACTCCGTTAGACAAGGAACCAGAAATTCGGCAAAAAAGACGAGCTTAAATGACAGGATTGACATTGAAGCCACTCTGGTCAAAACAAAATAGAGAAGGAATCAGAATGATATAATTTGGAAAGCACTCCGACTGTAAATGGAAGGAATTGAACATGAATTTGAGGAGATGGGATGATACTTGACGAAAACAATAACACAATGCCTCCAGAACTATCGCAAAAAATGGCGCAAGGGGTAAGAAAGATTTCAGACATCACTCCCGTTGAGAATGGAGGTAAAACTTGATCAGATGATTGAACTGGAATGAAAACACGACACTCCGGTTGAATGGATAAACAAAGGAAAGAACATGATCTTTGACAAAACGAGATGATGGGTGAAAAGAACAACACCACAATGCCTCCGGAAGAAATGAGAGAAAGTAATGGAATGAACGAAGTTGAAAACAAGATCTTGGCAGCGCACGCTTCCAACAAAGGCTAGAACGGAGTTGTTGGATTATCAACAACGAAAAGGATTAGCTTGATATGGACTTATAGAGGACATCTCAAAATTATGAGGTGACAACTTGCCACTCACGAAAAATATTTGATTGGATTGATATTACAAGGAGACGAGAAGCTATTTCACCGGGAGGATAATGAAGAACTTGGGTCATTTATGAGCACCATAGATAGCAACAAACCTTAGGGAAGGCTTTAGGTGAAATATAACCCAAGATAACTCCAATGAAGAGGTTGATGGATTTAAATACCTCATTCTTAACAACATGTGAATCAGGAAACATGAACTCAAATTATCAAGAATGACATAATACCACGTCCAATGATACGATAGGAAGAATTGCACTCCGGAATGCAAGAAGAAGAAAACTTGAAGTATATCTTGGCGGATCATAGCTTCGAGATATATCTTGAAAAACAATTGAAGAATGAAAAGAATCCTTGACAAACCATCATGAGTAACTCCGGTAATAAAAGAATGATAAATGAAAGGAGAGGGAAATTGGAAACACAAGGTGAATCCTTGCAATGATTGGAAGAAACTTTGCGACGAGATAAAGTGGAAACCTGGGGCTCCGGAGGGAAAGATAAACATCTCGAACCGAGAATGTGATATGATGAACCACTCCGAAAAGCAGAAATTGATTTTACTTGATGAAACAAGAATAAGAATTGCATTATGCTTATCCTTCACCAATTAGATTGATGACGAGCAAACAGATTTGACAAACTACTTATTCTCGTATAAAGGATTAAGACAGATATAGCGTCACTTGGGAAGGTCTTCAACAAACCACCGGTAGGATTGGAACAACAAATGAATTGATAAGATAAAGAAAGAAGAGAAATCTTGAACGAACCACCGTAAGAATTGAAAAAGAACGAAGTTAGGGAAGAATCACCGGGTACGAATTTTGAAAAGAACGAAGTTACTTGAGACAATCTAGATACATGAGAACGAAGGGATCACGAACTGATTAGAGATCACTTGAACGATGCACCAGTAAGATTTGGAGAACAAGAGCTCAAAGCTGGAATGAATAATTCTTATGAGATGATGGGCTCCGGAGAAATAAACTGAAAAGACTCTTGAATTGCTCCGGATGGGTGAAAAGAATATCTCACAATCGAAAACAATTATGAGAGGATGGCATGAAGCTAGAGCCATGAATCTTGAAGAGAATGGAAAAGATTGAGAGCAAATCTTCTTCGGTCTTCAACTGCAGAGAATGACGATGAGAAACACCCCCAAGAATTATTTAGACACTCCAGAATAATAAAAACGAAGAGGTTGAGCCAATGATGAAAAGAATTCGCGAGATCTTGGAGAAAAACATAAGATTGATGATAATTCATTCTTACGTCAAACTTTGAAAAGAATTTAGGATAGCTCCAGGAAAATAAGAAGAGTCAGTTAAGATCCTGGGAAAAGACCTGTGGGTTAGGGCTCACTCAAAAGATACACTGTAGAACGATTTAAAAAAGAGAAAGCACCGATTGAATTAAATGGCTAGAATGAGATAACAACCTTGAAAGAGCTGGAACGAAAACAGAGTGGAAACACGAATCTTCGAGATATCTTGAGCACTCCGGGACAAATATATAGTGGGAGGTGAATAATTAAGAGGAGCACTGGCATGAGATGGCATTGAAATGAGGAAAGGGAATGATCAACAAAACTTGACTTGAAACCACTGGAGAATAAAGATAACGAATAATGATGAACTTGAGGCTCCGTTAGGATCTTCGTGAGAATCACCGAATAAGAACATTGACGGAAAAGAATGGAGAGACTTCACAAACATAAGATAGATACTAGAATAAGAAATCTGAGTCCTTAAAGAACCAAGGGTGGGAGGGTGGGAAAACAAAGGCAACTTGGGAAGGATGAAACAAACACCGTTGAGAGAGTTTGAGTTGATCTTGCGGATGTTGAAATGATCGGATCCACTTGAAGAGAAGCACACCGGTAGAAAAGGATTGACATGACAATCTCAATTGTCATGAAGGATTAGTATTCACATCGGAGTATGAGAACACCACTTAGGAACAGGTATGGAATCAACATTTTACTTCGAAGCAACTCAAATACCACAATCCAAATCAAAACAAAGGATTGGCTTGCGGAATAAGCCAGAACAAACATATGATAGAAATTTCGTCCGAAGTTTTCGTGGTGGGGCCTACACGGGCTCGATCGCACAGCACGATCATGTACAAGGCAGTGCACATGACATACGAACCGTCCCCGAGTCGGCATAGCCAAGGACACTTTAAGACACAACGAGACCACTGTAAAACCAACCGTGAATAGGCGGACCACTAGACGTCGAACCCCAATTTCACATCATACATCCGTCGGAAAGATATCCTTAGAGCTACTTGAATTCCCACTTATAAACTCCCGAAAGTTTTTGGTTATGCAATCGGGTGTTAGGGATACAGGGGAAGTGTAATATCTCACCGAAAACTAGCAAATCCTACATCCAACTGTATCCATCCTTCAACACATAACCAAGAAATCTTCGGAAATCGTTTACCTCAACCTTCGAAAAGCATCCGTTATACGAGTTATGGCAATACTCCCGAACTCCCGCCCCAGTACTGGGTGGCGTAGAGGTTATCTCACCAACAACTGCATAAAAGAGATTTTCGATGTGGCGAAACTAAACTCAGGTATTCCAGAACTGCAGCGATAAAATTGTGACGACAACATCTCGGAGCTCAACTCCCCAGGACACTGCCACAACCCCTAAATGACAGGAGGCACCAAGAACAATGTTCTTGTCACAAATCAATCGGAACGATTCCAAGATACCTGCGTGATCCTAAAAAAATTTAGTGAAATTTGAGAAGAGAAGAGTCAAAACTCTACGTCAGGATGCCTCACCAGAGCGACGAAGGGACTGAGGAGTAAAAAGAATCCTACTCTCCGATATATATAAACCTAAATGACTCAAAACATTTTTCTAGACTCAACAACGCCAATGATTCGATCAAGCAGGGGGCTCCTAAGGTCGGGGAAGGCTCTAATTACCAACTTGTAACGCCCTCGATGCGGCTATATCTCCCATGTGTGGAAGCACGACTTAGAGGCATAACCGCATTGAAAGCAATGTCGCAGGTGAGGTAATCTTCACACAACCCATATAATATATAAGGGAAAGAGATACATAGTTGGCGTACAATCGCCACTTCACACAATTACATGAATAAAGCATTACATCAATAAGATACAATCAAGGTCCGACTACGGAACCAAAATAAAAGAAGACTACCCCAAAAGCTACACAGATCCCCGATCGACCCCAACTGGGCTCCTCTACTGATCGACTAGAACGAAACAACACAAAGGACAAGATCTTCAACGAGCTCTGTCGGCGTTCTGGGAATGGGGGTCCCCAGACTTGCCTGCCTGCGGCCTGTGGCGTGGCTCAAAGGGGGGCCCAGCACGGCCCATCTTCATCAACACAAACCCAAGACCCTCGCGAGGGGCCAAGCCTCGCGGGCTGGACGACGCGGAGCTTCCTCAGGCACGACCTCATCAGGCGGGCTCACGAGGAGGCAGAGAGATCAAGGCGGGGTACCTCACGAGGTGCCCGTCACACAAGCCATGACGCCCATGGGCGCTAGGCGGGTGCCAGCCCGCGCAGTGTCCTCCTTTCCCCTTTGGTGCAAATTGGGCAAGCGCAGCCGCGGAGTATCGAGGCATCAGGCAAAGGTTGCGATTTCGGTGCAACAAGACCAAGACCAGGAGGACTGCAAGACGGAGGTCATCGTGGAGCCCAAGATGGCGTCACCACCATAGCTTTGTGCAGGCGAAGACTACTTTTGTCAGGATAGCTGGTACTAGCTGCCCCCCTTCAAATTAGCCCGCCATTGTTGGCTCCCTTCCCGCTTGATTTTGGGAAGAGGACCAGGGCCTCTATAAATAGGACCAGCCACCCACGAGAGGTGAGAGAGGACAACCGAGAAGAGAGAGAGAGAGAAGGGTGACTGAACTCCTCCCAGCAGTTCATCCCCCCAGCCAAGAACAGACCCTCGCGAGGCTGTTCTTCCTTGTATTGTTCATCATCATCAGCCCAAGAGGTAATCAACCACACACTGGAGTAGGGTATTACACCACAACGGTGGCCC
>NC_053027.1:39930921-39944100 GCF_003073215.2 Triticum urartu
GCATGGCCCGTGTTCATCAACACAGACCCAAGACCCTCGCGAGGGGCCAAGCCTCGCGGGGCGGACGACATGGAGCTTCCTCAGGCACGGCCTCATCAGGCTGGCTCGCGAGGAGGCGGAGAGATCAAGGCGGGGTACCTCACGAGGTGCCCGTGACACAAGCCATGATGACCAAGGGCGCCAGGCGGGCGCCAGCCGGCGCAGTGTCCTCCTTTCCTCTTTGGTGCAAAGGGAGCAAGCGCAGGCGAGAGCATCAAGCAAAGGCACCCGTTTCGGTGCAACGAGACCAAGACCAGTCCAACGGCAGGGAGGAAGTCATTGCGGAGCCCAAGCTAGCGTCACCACCAGAGTCTTTGGCAGGCGAGGACCAACTTTAGTCAGGATAAGTGTACCAGATGTTCCCCTTCAAAATGGCCAATTGTTGGCGCCCTTCCCGCTCAATATTTGGGGAAGAGGCCCAAGGCCTTTGCCTATAAATAGGACTAGCCACCCACAGGGTAGAAGGATCCAGAATCGGCCAACCCAGAAACTAGCCAGGATCGCAATCGAGAAGAGAGAGAGAGAGAGAGAGAGAGAGAGAGAGAGACAAGGGTGACTGAACTCCCCCTAGCAGTTCATCCCCCCAACCAAGAACAGACCCTCGCGAGGCTGTTCTTACTTGTATTGCTCATCATCATCAGCCTAAGAGGCAATCCACCACACCACACACTGGAGTAGGGTATTACACCACAACGGTGGCCCGAACCAGTATAAACCCTGTGTCTCTTGTGCTGTTCTTTCCATAGCTTAGATCTTAGCGAGGCAGAGGGGTGCAGGTAGGTAGAAGGCGAAATATCCACGCACACCCCAATGTTTGAACCTCAAGGGTCTGCCGGAACCCGAAATCTGACATTTGGCGTGCCAGGTAGGGGTGCACCGGAATTCGTCTTCCACCACCCCGTTCTCGTCCGACCATCGCGTCCATGTCTGACGCTCGTCGGGCCTACACCGAGCGCCGGGCCGCTCTCGCTTCCCGCGTCGCCCAGACGGCTCCTGTCAGCGGGCGTCCTCGCCGTTCCCCGTCACCTACCGTCAACGCCGCCACCGGCCCGGCGGGGGACGAGCGGCAAGCGTCGTCTCAGCATTCGTCCGTGCGGCAAGACGGGTGCACCACTACTCCCTCGCTCACCCCAGCTGGTTCTTCGTCCGGCGCGCTCCGCGTGCCCATGGAGGCTCGAGCTGCGCTCATTGCGGCAAACGAGCTCCTGCGCTACCGTCCCGTCGACGACATCTACGAAGAATGGCTCGACCGCGTCGCCGAGCTCGTCCACGCTGCAGGGGGCTCTCCTGCGCCGTCCGTTCCGCTGCACCGCACCCCACCCCGCGCGGGCGATGAAGCTCCGGCGGCACCCCGGCCGCCTCCTCCTCAAGAAGGCGCCATGGCTCCAAGGCGCGTGGCCCCTGGGCGTAACCCGCTCCGTCAGGTGCCAGCGCGGCAAGAGCAGAGCTGCCAAGAAGTCCCTCGCCCGCAAGAAGCTGCCCGGGCGCTCCCTGCTCCAGCATGTCGCGACCATGCTCCTGCTCCCGCGCGTCAATTCCCCGCGCTGCTCCCAGCTGCAGCGCGTGGGGACATGCAAGACCAAGATCTCCGTCACCCAAGGCCTCTCGTGGCCACAGCAGGCTGTCGCACCTTCACCACCGAGCTGCGCAGCGTCGCGTGGCCCGGCAAGTTCAAGCCAGACCTGCCTCCTCGTTACGACGGCACGGCCGACCCTGCGGAGTTCCTCCAGCTCTATGAGCTGGGCATCGAAGCTACCAATGGAGACAAGAAGGTCATGGCGAACTGGTTTCCCATGGCGCTCAAGGACGGGGCCCGCACCTGGCTCCTGAACCTGGCTCCAGGCACGATCTCCTCCTGGGACGAGATGCGCACCCGCTTCATCGCCAACTTCCAAGGTACTCGCCACCGGCCACCTGCCGTGAGCGACATGCGCCGCATCAAGCAACAACTCGGAGAGACCCTGCAGAAGTACATCCAGCGCTTCAACAACGCATGCCTCAAGATTCCCAAGGTGACCGAGGAGGCCATCATCTCAGCCTTCTCCGACGGCGTGCGCGATGTCAAGATGAAGGAGGAGCTGGCGATGCATGAAGACCTGTGCAGTTCCTTGGAGTTGTTCAACTTGGCAACCAAGTGCGCCAGGGCTGAGGAAGGGCGTCTCTCCCTCCTCGAGCTGCCTGTCGCAGACCCAGAAGAGAAGAAGCCCAAGGCCAAGGATGTGAAGCGCAAGGGGGCTGTCGTGCTCGCGGCAGAACCAGACACCAAGCGGGGCAGAGATCAGCCCGAACCTCCCAAGGGCAGTCGATACTGTGTGTACCACGACCTCCACACCCACAACACCAACGAGTGTCAAGAGCTCCGAGCCGTGCGAGAAGGAAGGGTCGGCCGTCGCCCCGACCGCGGTGACCGGGGCTACGGTCGAGGAGGAGTAAGGAACGCAGGACGCTGGGAAGACCGCTGCCCGCGCCAGGGGTGTCACGATCGACCTCGCGAGGATCGCTGGCAAGACCCGCCTCGCGAGGGAGACTGGAGGGATCAGCCTCGCGAGGATCGCCCGCAAGGCAACGCAGGCCTCCCTCCGCTGCCACCGCGGCCAAGGAGAAACAAGGACCACCATCAGGACGAGGGGGCTGGGGGCTTCCAGGAGCCGCGCATGATCGCCTGCATCCTGGGCGGGGCTCAAGCCCCAGCCTCTCAACGCATCTTCAAGTAGTTCGCCCGCGAAATGAATGCAGTCCTCCCCAAGCTGGAAGCCACGCGCCCTCTCAGGTGGTCGGCGTGCGCCATCACGTTCAGCTCAGCAGATCAGCTCAAGTGTGCGGCCACAGCCGGAATCCTCCCGATGCTTTGTTCCCCAATCATCAGCAACATGGTGGTCACCAGGACCCTCATCGATGGTGGGGCAGGGCTCAACGTCCTGTCCATGGAAACATTCAACAATCTCCAAGTGCCCTACACCCAGCTTCAGCCAACCAAGCCTTTCTCCGGAGTCACCGACGGCTCCACTGTCCCGATTGGGCAGGTCCGCCTCCCTGTCACCTTCGGGGAACGCGACAACTACCGCACCGAGCTCATCGACTTCGACGTCGCTCACATTCGCCTGCCGTACAACGCCATCCTTGGGTACCCAGCGCTGGCCAAGTTCATGGTCGTAACTCACCATGGCTACAACGTCCTCAAGATGCCAGGAAGTGGCGGAGTCATCACGGTGCCCTATGAAGAGAAGGACGCAGTGTGTTCCCTGGAACGAGCCTTTCAGGCCGCATCGCTGGAAGACCCGGATCGCGCAAGCAGGAGGCTTCCCGAGACCGCCCCCAAGAAGAAGAAGACATCGTCCGGCCCGGCCCCTCAGGAGGCAGGCCCCTCAGGGCCCGCGCCTGCCCAGGGGGAACCTCCTTCCATCACATAGGAAAGCGCGCCCGGCGCCCTCCTTAGGCAGGGCTCGGGGCTCTCCCTGGAGGGCCACCGACCTGGCTAAGGTCACGAGGGAGGCGCTTGGGCACCACATGGAGGCGTGTTTCGAAGCACGTTTCCCTCAAGAAGGAGTAAGGCAAGGAGGGCCAGACCCTCAGGAGTTTGTCAGCAAGGCCATTCAGGAGCTACAGGAGTCAAGAGTCATGAGAGGCGGCCGCCGCCTACCAGCTGTGGCTCCCCATCCAGGCGAGGATGGTGGGCTGCGCGTCTGCATCGACATACCAGGGCTCAATCGAGTCACCTCTCAGGAGCGCCTCTGGCCCTTGCGAGTGGGGCGCTGCAAAGGTCCACCCCACAGCTACGTTCGCATGCCTTACTGCTTGCCGAACGCGGCTGCCACGTACCAGCGCCTCATGAGGGGCATCATGGAGGCTCAAGAGGCCAGGCGTTCCGCAGCCCTGGCGGAGATGGGGATGGTCCGCGAGGAGCCACCAGCGCCTCCGGAGCCTCCCGAGGCCCCTGGGCCTGGGGGCTCGTGAGGATCGGCTTCCGCAGCCCACCGAGTCAGCTACACCAACACTCCTTCATCCTCAACATCATCAGGTGACATCTTTCAAGTTTCATTTCCAGCTGGGAGCGCCCCCCAGGGGCTGCATTATTTCCAGGCCGCGTGGGTCTGTCCCTGCGGCATGTATCCCTTTTATTTCATGTTGTTAGCTTACCTTGTTGGGGGCGCCCCACAGGCTGCATCATCCCCAAGTCACTCGGGCCAGACCCAGCGGCATGTATCCCTTTTGCGTTTATTTCCGGCTATGCGTTCGACCCACCATGCTTGATTATTTGATGCCTGTCCATGGCACCTCTTCTTCTCCATGCCGACCACTTGCACGTTAAAGGGGGGTACCTGAGCATCGCGACTCAGGGCTCTTACTGGCTCTCCAGCCCTCACCCTCTGGCCTTGTCCACGGCATCACGACCTGGCATACCAGCGACGGCTGAGACCAGCTCGAGGGCCGGGACCCGAGGACGTAGAGTGCCGGCATCTAACCAAGTTTGCAGGGACACATCACAAGATAAGGCCCAGTCCCAGGCGCAACCCGCCTAGAGGTAGGGCCCCGTGAGTCCCGCGCTGGCTCACGGGTGCCCAGATACACCTCGCCAGGCCCTACTGTGCCAGCCACGTGTTAGGGAAGGGCTATACACGCCCCGGGGGGAGCCCCCTCCCACGTACCAGTGGAAGCACCATGCTCCGCGCTGGCTGACGACACTGCCGAGGAGCGGCTATGCCCGTACACATCCGGAAGTGCTATGCTCTGTGCTGGTGATAAACAACTGAGGGCGGCCCCCGGGCCGCATCAACCTCAGGGAGCCCAGAGCTCAGTGTCTAGCCTAATCGTAACGCCTCCCCTCGGGAGTGCCGCGCGAGGCGGCTGGGCACGGGGGCTACGCCTGGGTCACGCCCAGACGCACGCCACCCAGCCAAGGCCCCACGGGCCTGGTTCGTCGCGCGTCTCTCCCCGAGCGGAGCCAAGGTACGGAGGCCATTTAAGCGTCAAGGGGGACTCCTGAGCATCGCGACTCAGGAGCCTAACTGGTCACGTAGCCCCTCACTCCTTAGTTCCGAAAGGCTAACGGCGGTTGAGGTATGCGCGCGGCCGGGCCCTGCAGACGTAGAATGGTAGATCCACCCACATCATACCTCCCTACTTGCTGTTCGTGCGCCAAGGGGGACTCCTGAGCATCGCGACTCAGGAGCCTAACTTGTCACGTAGCCCCTCACTCCTTGGTCCCGTCCTAGTTTCTGGTCGGGGCTAACGGCGGCTGAGGTATGCGCGGGGCCGGGCTCTGCCGGCGTAGAACATAAGCAAGTAGGAAGGAAAAGCGTAAATTTCAAGGAATTCAAAAGCAAATATTACAGTCCACACTGTTATCTCAATGCCAAACGCAAGTTTAAACGCCTCCCCGAGGCATGATACGTGTGTAGGAATTAAAGGCAGGATCGGAGCCACAACAGAGTCACTTGTCGACGGTGGAGCAGTGCGGAGTGGGTTCGCCTTATGGAGCAGCGGGGTCGGCAGCGCCTTGCTTCGGCTTGGTGCTGAAGGCCCGGAACTTCCCCAGCAGAGCCTCTGCGCGACCCTTCAGGGCCTCGGCAGCGGCAGCGGCACGCTCGCCGCTTACTAGCTCCAGCAGGCTGTCGAGGTCGACGCCGGGATCGCGAAGGTAGATGTGGGTGAGGACCCGCGTCAGCGCTGCAGAAGACAGGACACGCGCCTCGGCCTCGGCCGTGGGGCCAAGGCCAAGGGCGACATCTTCAAGAGCACGAACCAGGAAGGGAAGCAGCTTGGCGGGGACGTCCTCGGCGCCAGCCAGCAGGCTCTCCAGGCCGCTGTCGTAAAGCGACCTCAGCGAGGAGCGAGCCTTCGCCTCCATCTCCGCGAAGGCCACGCGGTCCTCGGCAAGAACCTGGGCCTTGTCGTCCAGCTCGACCTTCCTCGCCCCCAGCTCTTGCTCCAGCACGCCTAGGCGGTCACGGCGCTTCCTGAGCTTGGCCTCCCGGCCCTCGACTGCCGCCTCGCGAGCCTTCACACCTTCTTCCTGCTCTTGGCGAAGGCGGACCTCTTTCCCGAGCTGGTCCCGCAGGCCTTGCAGCTCGTTCTCCAGCGCCTTGCGGCGACCACGGACGTCGACCACCTCCCACAGGGCTGCGTCACGAACAGCCTTCGCCTCAAGGACGGCCTGCCTCTCCTCATCGCAAGTCGTCGAGGCCTGGACCAGCGCCGCCCAAATCGAAGCATCGGAGCGAATCCATCCTGAAGCCAGCTCCAAGCGCCCGGCCACCAAGCGAGGGTCGGCGCCAAGAAGATCCTGCCGCAGCCGGTCCAGCTCAGCAGCAGCACGATCCAGAATGGCAGGAGGAGTCGGGGAGACAGCAGTCGGTGGAGTAGGAGGAGAAGGCGGCAGCGCGACCACAGCATCCTGAGGCGAAGCCTGCTGCGCCCCAACGGCTGTAGTTGTGGCGGCAGGCAAAGGCACCTCGGGAGTCACTTGGGCCATGGGGGCTGAGCTCGCCCCAGCCGGCTCAGCCAGGCCTCGCGAGGATGACCGGGCAGGAGAAGCCCGCGCGTCGCAGTCACCTTCCTTCACAGGCAGAGGCGCTGCCACGGATGGAACCTCAGGAGCTCCCTTCGGCTTCTTTGTTGCGGGCGCCAGCCTATCCAAGAGATGCGAACGTCAAGCCTCAGAAGTAGAACAAGAAATAAAGACAAGAATCAAGCGCTTACAGGTCGTCGCCAGTAAGCTCAAGCAGCCTCCGGCCAAATTTGAAGCTTGAAAGCCGGCTGGAAGGGTCAACCTCGGGAAGCTTGGAAGCGGAAGGCGCGTTTGCGGTCCGCCTCGAGGCCCGGGCAGACCCGCGGGAGATCAGCCCGGTCCTGTCCTTCTTCGGGATCGGGGGCAACCTCCCGCCGTCCTGCTCGTCATCATCCTCGTCGTCATCGCTCGGAGAGAGGCGGAGAACGCGGGACCTGCGCCGGGGGAGGGGAGCCCTCGACTCTCCGTCAGTCGCCTCAGAGTCAGGCCCTTTTTCCCGCTCCCCTCCTTCCTCCTCTTCACTGGAGTTGTCGGAGGACACGTCCACCGATTCCCCAGGAGTCTCCATGGGCACGGGCCTGTCCCCGTTGAAGACGGGCATGGACTCCACTACCTGCTCCCAGTCGTCGCGGAGGAACAAGGGCGTAGGAGTACCCTCCAACCTCGCCACATCGCCCCCGACCAGAGATTGGAGGACCGCAGCCAGATCTCCGTCGGCCAAGGCCGCGGGGCTCAGATGGGGCCTCCACATTGGAAGTGAGTACTGGCGAAGCGGAGCCAGCTGGTGCTCCAGGAATTCCCTCGATAGCGACGCGCCGGTCAGCTTCGCCGCGCCATGTTGGCCGGCCTCAGATCTGCGTCCATCTTCTCCAACACCAGCTTCGCGCGGGGGTCTGCGAGCTCTGCTTGACCCCAATCGCTGGAGCTCATGGGTTGCTCCGTGGGCAAGAGCAGCCGAGGGTGGATGCGCCCAACATCTGCCAAGACCCACTTGCTCCTGAAGCCCTCAATCCTTTTCCCGGGGTTTGAAATGGCAATGGCGCCACTGTACGCGATGAAGCTCACGCACGCGGAAGCTGGACCGCGAGAGGTCCGGAGGTAGAGGTAGTGGCGCAGCAAGGCCATCGAGGGCTGCACCCCTATGTGAGCCTCGCAGTAATAGGCGAAGATTGCCAGGAGAAGGACGGAGTTGGGGTGGAGATGCAGAGCCTGTAGCTTATAATGGCGGAGGACAGAGAAGAAGAACTCGGAGAAGGGAGGCACCAGGCCAGCAGCAATGGCGCTTACAAAGAACGGATAGAAGGTGCTCCCTTGGCCCTCAGGGGTGGCGGAGCCGGCCTTGAACACCTTCGCCCCGTCGATGCCCTGCGCCGCCGCCATCCGGCGCAACCGGGCGAGGCTCACCTCTGACACGTTCGGCGAGTCCAGCGCAGACGAGTACCAAGCTCCGGCCGGGGACTGACGAGGCGCCATGGCTTCCTAAGTCACGCGGTCGGAGTAGATATGGAAATTTTGGAGGAAGGAAGGAGAGGCGCAAGAAAGGGGATCTGAGCAGCAACCGGAGAAAGCAAAAAGCAAAGCCTAGGCAGATGTCGCTCCTTTATCAACTCGCGCGGTTGTGGAGACGCCCATGTCCAGTCAACCGCCATGCGGCGCCCAAGGCCGCAGGCTGTTAGGGCCCGCGGCGCTTCGCTCTTGCCCTTTCGCCTCCCTGCACGGCCAAGTCCGGGCGCGCCTTGGGCCCGGGGGCTACTTTCGGCGTTCTGGGAACGGGGGTCCCCAGACTTGCCTACCTGCGGCCGGCGGCGTGGCTCAAAGGGGGCCCAGCATGGCCCATCTTCATCAACACAGACCCAAGACCCTCGCAAGGGGCCAAGCCTCGCGGGGCGGACGACACGGAGCTTCCTCAGGCACGGCCTCATCAGGCTGGCTCGCGAGGAGGCGGAGAGATCAAGGCGGGGTACCTCACGAGGTGCCCGTGACGCAAGCCATGACGACCAAGGGCGCCAGGCGGGCGCCAGCCCGTGCAGTGTCCTCCTTTCCTCTTTAGTGCAAAGGGAGCAAGCGCAGGCGAGAGCATCAAGCAAAGGCACCCGTTTCGGTGCAACGAGACCAAGACCAGTCCAACGGCAGGGAGGAAGTCATTGTGGAGCCCAAGCCAGCGTCACCACTAGAGTCTTTGGCAGGCGAGGACCAACTTTAGTCAGGATAAGTGTACCAGATGTTCCCCTTCAAAATGGCCAATTGTTGGCGCCCTTCCCGCTTAATATTTGGGGAAGAGGCCCAGGGCCTTTGCCTATAAATAGGACTAGCCACCCACAGGGTAGAAGGATCCAGAATCGGCCAACCCAGAAACTAGCCAGGATCGCAATCGAGAAGAGAGAGAGAGAGAAGGGTGACTGAACTCCCCCTAGCAGTTTATCCCCCCAACCAAGAACAGACCCTCGTGAGGCTGTTCTTCCTTGTATTGCTCATCATCATCAGCCCAAGAGGCAATCCACCACACCACAAACTAGAGTAGGGTATTACACCACAACGGTGGCCCGAACCAGTATAAACCCTGTGTCTCTTGTGCTGTTCTTTCCATAGCTTAGATCTTAGCGAGGCGGAGGGGTGCAGGTAGGTAGAAGGCGAAATCTCCGCGCGCACCCCAGTGTTCGAACCTCAAGGGTCTGCCGGAACCCGAAATCCGATAGATTCGCAGCTCCTTGTCAATTTCTCCAACAAGGTGTACGAGCCAAAAGATGAACACATGGAAGCCTACCTTGCGGAGGTCCGCAGGATGGAGAAGCAGTTCTGGGGGTTGGAGTTGCAGCATGTGCCCCGTGGCACCAATCAGGAGGCCGACGACATCGCCAAACGGGCGTCCAGGCGGTTACCTCAGGAGCCTGGCGTTTTCGAGGAGCGGTTCTTCAAGCCCTCAGCCCTGCCGTCATTGTCCAACATGGCTCAGCCTCGGGAGGAGCTCACCCAGCCACCTGCCTCAGGAGCCCCAGTCTGTGGCCCGGCCTCAGGAGCACGCCTGCTCCTGACGATGGAACCTCACGACGGGTGCTGGATCACGGAGCTCCGGAGTTACTTAACACAAGGGACCCTGTCGGAGAAGGAGGAGGAAGCGGAGTGTGTGGCACGGCAGGCCACGGCATACTGCATCAAGGATGGAGAGCTCTACCAGAAGCGACCAAACGGTGTATCCCTGCGCTGCATCCCCAGGGAGCAAGGAAAGGAACTGCTAGAAGATATACACGGCGGAGACTATGGACATCATTCATCATCACGGACCCTCATCGGCAAGGCATTCCACAGTGGGTTTTATTGGCCCACCGCACTCAATGATGTCGTCGAACTAGTGAAAGCTTGTGAGGCCTGCCAGTTCCACGCCAAGCAGATCCATCAGCCGGCACGAGGCCTGCAGACTATACCCCTTTCGTGGCCATTCGCAGTCTGGGGGCTGGACATCCTGGGCCCGTTTCCTAGGGCGCTAGGGGGCTACCGCTACCTCTACGTCGCCGTGGACAAGTTCACCAAGTGGGCTGAAGTAGAGGCCGTCCGCACCATCCTCGCGGGTTCCGTGGTCAAGTTCATCAGGGGCATCATGAGCCGGTTCGGGGTGCCGAACCGCATCATCACAGACAACGGTTCGCAGTTCACCAGTAACCTCTTCAAAACATACTGTGCTAACCTTGGAACGCAGATATGCTACGCTTCGGTGGTGCACCCCCGAAGCAACGGCCAGGACGAGCGAGCCAACGCAGAGGTCCTGAGGGGCCTCAAGACCGGGACATTCAAGAAGAAGCTGGAGGCCTGCGGCAGAGGTTGGTATGACGAGCTTCAGTCCGTGTTGTGGTCCATCCACACAACCGCGACCAAGCCGATTGGAGAGACCCCGTTCTTCCTAGTCTACGGAGCCGAAGCGGTCCTCCCTCACGAGGTCAAACGTCGCTCCGCGCGGGTCCGGGCGTTCGACGAGGCGCAGCAGGACGCCATGCGGGGGATGGACCTTGTGCTGGGGGAGGAACGTCGCCGAGAAGCCGCGCTGCGAGCGGCGAGGTACCAACAAGCACTGCGACGATATCACTGCCGCAACATCCGCCCCAGAACTCTCGAGGTAGGAGATCTCGTGCTCAGGCGGGTTCTCTCCAGGGAGGGACTGCACAAGCTCTCTCCCATGTGGGAGGGCCCGTTCAAGGTTGTTCATATTTCCAGGCCCGGCTCCGCACGCTTGGAGACTCAGGAGGGGGTGCCGGTCCAGAACGCATGGAACATCCAGCACCTCCGGAGGTTCTACCCATAAAAAGGCCCAGAGCCTGTGAAGAAGGCGAATGCCTGTGAAGCTGTCGCGTTTTGGAAAAGGCCCAGAGCCTGTGAAAAAGGCGAATGCCTGTGAAGCTATCGCGTTTTGGAAAAGGCCCAGAGCCTGTGAAGAAGGCGAATGCCTGTGAAGCTGTCGCGTTTTGGAAAAGGCCCAGAGCCTGTGAAGAAGGCGAATGCCTGTGAAGCTGTCGCGTTTTGGAAAAGGCCCAGAGCCTATGAATAAGGCAAATGCCTGTGAAGCTGTCGCGTTTTGGAAAGGGCCCGGAGCCCATGAAGAGGGCAAATGCCCGTGAAGCCTGCTTCCCCCAAGAAAGGCCCGGAGCCTATGAAGAAGGCCAACGCCTGTGAAGCTCACCGCCCGTGACACTCTCACGTAATAATGAGTTGGGGCTGTACACGCCCCGGAGTCTCAGGAGCGCCGGCCTCAGGCCCTGGGGCTCCCTCCCACGCCCAGTGGCAGCACTTAGCTCCGCGCTGGTGAGAAGACGTCGAATACTAGATTAGGTGCCGGACGTGGCTTTTTCATTTGCTTTCCGCAGTTGGCTTGTTCATTCTCATTCGAAGTTTTATTGAAGCTGTTGCCGTCTTTGGCTTGTGGTTCTTCGACTTTTCACTCTCCTGCCTCGATTTCTCTTATGCAAGGCCTCGCGAGGGGGGGCAGCCAAGCGCCCTCGCGAGTGTTCCTGTCCTAGTCGTTCAAAGGTTTCGTGACCTGGGTCCATTACAGGAGCACCCCTCCAGTCCGTACCCCACGGGCACCGCGACACGAACACAGGGCCTGGGTCGGTCGCCCCCCCACGGCTGGGGCCGGGAACTATCCACGCGCGGGCACGTAGCTGGAAGGCACGATAACGGAAGCAAAGCGATGATTAACAGCAATAACCCAAACACGCCCCCGCGGGGCTCCACGCTACTATCTTTTTATGTAGGAAAAAGGAAAAGAAAGAACAAACCAGGCGCAGCTCGCCTCACACCGGCCTGCAGGGAAGACTCGAGCTGCCTCCGGGGCTCAGGCGGACTCCCTCTCGCGCTTCACCGAGATGCGACGGCGGGTAGACATGCTACCACCTCCCAAGCAGGTACGACAGCGTGGAGGCTGACCGCGGCCACCGCTAGAAGAGTCGCCGCTTGAAGAAGAACCGGTGAAGCTTGGGGAACCCTGAGCGCCGCCGGTCACGCGGGCGCTGTCCTCTCTGTCATTGCCGGGGCTGGGTTCCCGGCCGCGGTCGTCGTCCTCAGGGCAGCACCCTGCGCGGCGACCATCTTCCCCAAACACCCTCACGTAGAGGGTGGCATCGCCGTCAAACTTGAAGTGCAGGGTGCATCGACGGCTCAGGCCACGCGCGCGGGCAAACATCTGCCAACCGCGGGCCAAGGCCAGGCTCTCGGCTGCGGAGACCTCTCGTGAAGCCCATGAGGCCCGGCTGCAGCAGCCGTCTGCCTGGAGCCAGAGGCCGCCCTGGGCGCCGGCCGGGAGCTCGCCGAGGAGGAAGCGAGGAAGTGGAAGCCGGGTGCTAGTCGGCTCCGCCGACCACACAACAAACTCCGGCAGCACCTCTGCAGCACGAAAGCGCGACCTAGGGGAACGTGCGACCGAAGTGCGCCCCCCAGCCACAGCAGTCCGCCCATCACCGTGCTGGAAATCGTCTCCACGGCCGCGGGGAGCTGCCGTGGTGGCCACAGGATGTTTGCGAGGGCGCCCTCGGCCGCGCTTGGGCGGGGGAGAGGCAGGCTCAACCTGGCGAGCCTTCCCCTTCTCTGCAGCCGAGAACCTCCTCGACGGGGCCATGAAGAAGAAGGAGAAGCAAGGGGGATGAACTGGAAGGGCGCGCACCGATCCGTACTTATAGCCGGCGAGGGCCAACCGTCGGCCCCCACGATCGCAGGTAATCATGACCCGCTTTGCATGCAGGGACTTGTCCAATCCGTGCAGTTGCCAAGGCGCCATGGGGAAGTGGAGACGCCCACGTCCAATCAACCGCCACGCGGCGCCCAAGGCCGCAGGCTGTTAGGGCCCGCGGCGCTTCGCTCTTGCCCTTTCGCCTCCCTGCACGGCCAAGTCTGGGCGCGCCTTGGGCCCGGGGGCTACTGTCGGCGTTCTGGGAACGGGGGTCCCCAGACTTGCCTGCCTGCGGCCTGCGGCGTGGCTCAAAGGGGGCCAGCATGGCCCGTGTTCATCAACACAGACCCAAGACCCTCGCGAGGGGCCAAGCCTCGCGGGGCGGACGACACGGAGCTTCCTCAGGCACGGCCTCATCAGGCTGGCTCGCGAGGAGGCGGAGAGATCAAGGCGGGGTACCTCACGAGGTGCCCGTGAC
>NC_053027.1:39945100-39955251 GCF_003073215.2 Triticum urartu
TACTTGACTAGCTCGTTGAATCAAAGATGGTTAAGTTTCCTAGCCATAGACATGAGTTTTCATTTGATTAACGGGGATCACATCATTAGGAGAATGATGTGATTGACTTGACCCATTCCGTTAGCATAGCACTTGATCGTTTAGTTTGTTGCTATTGCTTTCTTCATGACTTATACATGTTCCTATGACTATGAGATTATGCAACTCCCGTTTACCGGAGGAACACTTTGTGTGCTACCAAACGTCACAACGTAACTGGGTGATTATAAAGGTGCTCTACAGGTGTCTTCGAAGGTACTTGTTGGGTTGGCGTATTTCGAGATTAGGATTTGTCACTCCGATTGTCGGAGAGGTATCTCTGGCCCACTCGGTAATGTCATCTATGGCAGACCCTTGAGGTTCGAACACTGGGGTGCGCACGGAGATTTCGCCTTCTGCCTACCTGCGCCCCTCCGCCTCGCTAAGATCTAAGCTATTGAAAGAACAGCACAAGAGACACGGGGTTTATACTGGTTTAGGCCACCGTTGTGGTGTAATACCCTACTCCAGTGTGTGGTGTGGTGGATTGCCTCTTGGGCTGATGATGATGAGCAATACAAGGAAGAACAGCCTCGCGAGGGTCTGTTCTTGGCTGGGGGGATGAACCGCTAGGAGGAGTTCAGTCACCCTTCTCTCTCTCTCTTCTCGATTCTCTCTCTGATTTCGATCCCTTTCTGATTCCGTTTTCCCTCTTTCTCCCCTGGGGGTGGCTAGTCCTATTTATAGGCAAAGGCCCTGGTCCTCTTCCCAAATATTGAGCGGGAAGGGAGCCAACAATTGGCCATTTTGAAGGGGAACATCTGGTACACTTATCCTGACTAAAGTTGGTCCTCGCCCGCCAAAGGCTCTGGTGGTGACGCTGGCTTGGGCTCCACAATGACTTCCTCCCTGCCGTTGGACTGGTCTTGGTCTCGTTGCACCGAAACAGGTGCCTTTGCTTGATGCTCTCGCCTGTGTTTGCTCCCTTTGCACCAAAGAGGAAAGGAGGACACTGCGCGGGCTGGCGCCGGCCTGGCACCCTTGGTCGTCATGGCTTGCGTCACGGGCACCTCGTGAGGTACCCCGCCTTGATCTCTCCGCCTCCTCATGAGCCAGCCTGACGAGGCCGTGCCTGAGGAAGCTCCGTGTCGTCCGCCCCGCGAGGCTTGGCCCCTCGCGAGGGTCTTGGGTCTATGTTGATGAAGATGGGTCGTGCTAGGCCCCCTTTGAGCCACACCGCAGGCCGCAGGCAGGCAAGTCTGGGGACCCCCGTTCCCAGAACGCCGACAGTAGCCCCCGGGCCCAAGGCGCGCCCGGACTTGGCCGTGCAGGGAGGCGAAAGGGCAAGGGCGAAGCGCCGCGGGCCCTAACAGCCTGCGGCCTTGGGCGCCGCGTGGCGGTTGATTGGGACGTGGGCGGCACTGTTCCCCCACGCCCCCCTTATTTTGCGCCATGCTAGGCGGACTCGTAGTCGTACACAGCCGCTCCCCTTTCTGTTGCTCGAGCGCCCTCTGTCCTTCCTCCTCTCGAACTCCAGCTTCTGTTTTCAACCCAATCTCGAACCTTCCCCCCTTCCCATCGCCATGGCTCCGACGAAGAAGGGAAGAGGGAAGAAACCCATGCCCTCCGCCTTGCTCGCCGCCGTTGGCGGCCCCCGCCGAGGGCTTGGGCAAGGTCAGCTCGGCTCTGGCCACTATCTTCAACGAATGCGGGAGGACGACGGCCTGGCCCGCGTCTCACTTCTCCATCGACAGGATAGTCACCGAGGTCCAGTATTTTGCCGACGCCCTGTGGGCGGGTCTGGTTCCCCCCTTTTCTGATTTCTTCAATGCCGTGCTTTCCCACTATCAGATCCACATGATGCATCTGGGTCCTGAATCCATCACCCTTCTTTCGGTCTTCGCCTTTGTTTGCGAGGCAATGATGGGCATCCTTCCTTCGGTTGCCTTGCTGCGCCACTTCTTCTCTCTCGCTCTTGTCGACCCTACCCAATGCTGGGCGTGCATGAGCTTCGTTGCCGCGTCTGAGACAGCGGCCTCAGGGATTGACTTCAGGCTCCCTCTGCCCCGCGGCTGGGTTCCGCGAGCGGTGGCTGTATGTGGATGCAGGGGTGCCCAGCCCCCTGCTATCGGAGCCAACTTCGCCTGCTGTCCCCAATTCGGGCTGGGGCCAGGAGACGCTTGAGAGCCCCCGGCTCGTCTTCGTCTGGCACCGCTTCGCGTTCTTGAGGTCGCTTGGCGTGACAGCGCCCAAGGTGGTGAAGGAGTTCCTGCTTCGCGCATTGCTCCTCTCCAACGCCACTCCCGCCGGATGTGGGCCTTCAGCGGGCGTGATGATCGTATGAGGCTCCAGGAAGAGGACCTGACGCCTGAAGTGCTGAGGACAGTGCTCTTGATCCTGACTGGGGACCCCAACCCTGGCAGCATCCAGCAGGGAGGGGCCTTGCTGTACCTCTGCCAGAACAGGGGCGATTTTGTGAATCAGATGCCTATCTTTGATGAGTGGGGGCCGCGCCCCGCCGGCCTCCAGGGGCCTCGCGAGAACCCAGTGATGGTGACTGCCCTTCCAGTCGGCCAAGGCGACTCTTCCTCAAGTGGCGGAGCAGGGAGGCATGAGGCGCCAGAGGCCGAGGGGGCTCCCGGCGGGGTGACAGCGCCGGGCGATGCTCATGAGGGAGCAGCTCTTGGGGCCCGTGCCGCTGAGGCTGAGGGTGGCAAGCAGCTGCCCTCAGCGCCTGCGACTGAGGCCCCTGAGGCTCCAGCCGCTTCTCTTGGCGAGGCGATTGGCAGCGCGCATCAGGCAGGCGCCCCTGACGCGGATCGCCTTGACGCTCCGTCTTCGTCGCAGGTTGATCCCTGCGCTCAACTCTTGGGCCGCTTCCGCGTGGACTTTGAGGCCCTCCGGAAGAGAAGGGAGGCCCTGGGCGACGATTACCCTTGTCGCCTGCTGAAGCGTAGGAAGTACTTCGCCACTGATGAGTAAGCCTTCTCCTTTCCCAGCTCCCGATCCTTCTGTTGCTTTTACTGATCCTTGCTCCGCAGGCCCCTTCCAGCCGAGCTCGCGGAGACGGCTGAGGTGCCGTCCCCCTTGGCTTCGCCCCCTCCACCGTCCTCAAGCGCTCCGAGCAGCAGAGCCCTTGTGGTGAGGGCGATCGGAGAGGCGAACCGTCCCGAGGCGCATCGTGGCCCTGCGCACCTCGCGATCCTCCTTCGCGGGCCTTCTCGTGGCATAGCCAGCCTGCCGTGGGCTTCTCGCCTGGTCGTGGACTGCGATTGGCTGAGGCGCTCCCTGCGCTCTTCATCTGGGGACGGGCTGGCTCCAGGCCGGGCTTCTGGCGTGGCGTGCCCGGCCGTCGCGAGGGTGCCAGCCCCCAGCCCCCTGCCCGGAGGGGGAGTGCTGATTCGTGGCCCCCGGCGCTTGCTTGGGGCAGATGATGGTGTGGAAGACGTGCTCGAGCGCGCCCGGGAGCGTCGCGCTCTTCGCCAAGGATTCCTTCGAAGGGCGGCTGACGCGGTGAGCCTGCTTGGTGAGGAGCTTGCTGATGAAGACGCGCGCCTTGAGGCCGAGGGCCTGCGCCTGGCTGCAGAGAGGCGCGAGCTGGAGGGCGCCATCGCCCTTGCGCGCCGTCAGCGCGATCTTGACGACGCAGAGGCCAAGGCGTCGCTGGTGGCCTCTCGGGAGGCCCGATCTTGGGCCGCTGAGGAGGCCCGGGAAGCTGACCGGCGGCGAGAGGCGGCGGAGGAGCGGGCTCGGGAGCTCCTGGCCTGGTGCCACTCACTGGAGGAGCAAGTGGAGCTGCGCGAGGCAGCCCTCGCGTCGATGAAGGTGGCCTCTGGCGACCCAGCAGAGCTCCAGAAGCGTGAGGAGGCGCTGACGCTGGAAGCCGCCGAACGTACCCGCGAGTACGAGCGTCTGGAGACGAGGGAGCGCTTGGTGACGCAGGCGGAGGATGATGTCGCTGCACGGGAAGCCCGTGTCCTGGAGGAGGTCGGACGTCGGGTGGCGATGGCGCGCTTGAACCTCGAGCACGAGTTCGAGGAGAGGCTGGGGTTGATCCGGGCCGAGGCTGAAGGTAGGACTGCTGCCTTGAGGGCCAAGCTGGAGGAAGCGACGCGGCGGGCCGATGCTTTTCGGGCCGCCCTTGAGGTAGCGCAAGGGGAGTCAACCACCTCCCAGGCCGAGGTGCTCCTTCTTCGCCAGCGGGTGGAGGAGGCTGAGGTCGTCGCGCGCCAGAATGCGGACGAGATACGTCAGCGGCGGATCCTGGAGCATGAGCACGGCCCCATGCTCACCACGCTCCGGGAGAGAGCCAACACAGCCTTGGGCAACATCTGCGAGGCGGCTGTTGGCGAGCCGCACGCAGTCAACTACGCCGGCAACCTTCAGTTCTTCACCGACGTGGTGACGCAGCTGGAGGCGCGGTCGGTCAGGGCTGACAGGTTGGTGGAGGAGAGGAGCCGCGCCCTGCTCGGGCTGCCTTTTCTCGCGTCTTCAGCCATCTCCGGAACATGGATCCCCACTTCGATTTCGACGCCGCCATCGCCCCAGTCCCCCAGGCCGTCCGAGACGACCTGGCGCACTGGGTGGAAGACAATGTGGATGCTCTTGTCAGGGCCTTCGCTTCAGACAACGACGGCGTGATCGTGGCTGCCGACGAGGGCGGTGTGGTGAACGGCCCTGACGCCGCTGGCGGCGACGCAGGACAGCGATGGCGAGTCAGCGACGCCAGCAACGGTTCGGGTGGTGCTCCTGAGGACGCATTGGGGGATTTATCCGACTGATTGTGCATCGTTCCTGCTTCCTTACCCTGCATGAATAGAACTCAGGTTTTGGCCTGATGGCTGTGAGAGCATTTTGGAGGGGGAGCCCCTCATGTAAAACTTGTGTTCATCGTATTAGTAGACGTTACATTGCCCATGCGCCCGCGCCAAGTGGTTGGCTTAAGCGACGCGCTGGTCGGCTAGTTTACCTTTGTCCCGTGCGGGCCCTGAGGTAGCCTGTGGGAGGCTGTGGTGTCCCGAGTGTTCCCTGATCGAATCCGTAGGATCTGCAGTAAAAAACCCTCCTGAGAGGACGCGGCGGCGGCAGTCTGGGCTGCGCGCAAGCTAGGCCTGACCCGGCTCGCGAGGGGCTCACGAGGGGAGGCAGCTGAGGCGAAGTGGTAACCAAAACGCGAGAAATTGCTCGAACGAGACTAAGCACCCCTTCCCCGAACACACGCAAATCTCAAATTCGAATCCAACTTAAATCCAGCGGGGGAAAGTGACAACCAAAGGGAAAAGCAACGAAAGCAGACAAAAGGCCGCGTCCGGCACCTAATCTAGTCTTGGACGTCTTCTCACCAGCGCGGAGCTAAGTGCTGCCACTGGGCGTGGGAGGGAGCCCCAGGGCCTGAGGCCGGCACCCCTGAGACTCCGGGGCGTGTACAGCCCCACTCATTATTACGTGAGAGTGTCACGGGGCGGCGAGCTTCACAGGCACTGGGCCTTCTTCACAGGTACCGGCCTTGCTTCATATCGCCAGACGAGGGCCCCGCCTTGCGCCACACTCTAGTGCCATCAACGACGACCGGAAACCAGGACGCCGCCGATGGGGTAGAGCGGTCGCCAGCGGTTCCCCCGACGACCACGGGTCCTCCGCCAGGGGCAGGCCCTGAGGCACCTCCCCAGCAGAGGGCCTACCTCCTGAGAACACCTTGCTCCGAACGCCGCGGTGGTGATGTCGGATCTCGGCCCCTCTCCTGCAGCCCCCTGCGCCCTCCTCCCGAGGGGTAGGAGACTGTGGGAGCGGGGCAGCTGCTCGCTGTGGCGACCTGCACCTCCTGCGATCCATGATTAGCGTATGCCTGCTCCTGAGGAATTAGCGGTACCCGATAATCGTTGCCTCCAGCGTGGCCAGTGGGACCGTCCCGGGGCTCCTGGAAGGGCTCAGCTTCTGGCGCCTCGTCCCCCCAGCTTGGGCTGAGGAGCGAGCCTTGTTCGCCCTCGTGAGGGTGTCCTTGGTCCATCATGAGGGGCACGTATTCTTCTGGCGCCGTCATCCCGAAGGCCACGCCGTAGTGCTCCGCGTGCCACGCAGCTCTGCTTGACGCGCCCACCGTGGGGTGGTAGCGCGGCTGTCCACTGGGGCCGTGGGTCGCGTCGAGTCCTTCTTCTTCGCGGACCGGGAGCGGGGGCAGCGCCGCCGCCGGTCCGGTGCCGACAGCTTCGCTGGCGTTGGAGTAGCCTTGGAGCCCGCGGGCGCGCGCGGAGCCCCCGCGCGGGCCGCCCTGGGCCTGAGATGGGAGCTGGGTGGAGAAGGGGTGAGCCCCGAGGCGGCGAAGCCCAGGAGCTCTGCCACTCGCTCCAGCAGCACGTCGTGGCCGCCCTCCACAGCTGCACTACAGCAGCTCTCGGGCCACTGTGAGCGCGGCCCTCGAGTTCGCCTGCTCCCTGCGGGTGTACGGTGTCGTGGTCGCGGCGTGATTGGAGGCCCTTGCTGCCGACCGCGCCTGCCGCGGTGTGAGAGCTGTCGAAGCCTGTCCGCGTCGCCCGCGGCCCGCAGCGCCCTGCGGACCGCGAGCTGCCTGGGGCACGGGGTCGCCCGAGGCGAGCGGCTCTGCGCGGGCGGGCCACGCCGCCCATGGATCTGGGTTGCCCGCCTGGTCGCCGGACATGGTGATGACGACGCGACGGGGACACGAAGCGGTAGAAGGTGGATTCCGGTGCACCCCTACCTGGCGCGCCAAATGTCGGATTTCGGGTTCCGGCAGACCCTTGAGGTTCGAACACTGGGGTGCGCGCGGAGATTTCGCCTTCTACCTACCTGCACCCCTCCGCCTCGCTAAGATCTAAGCTATGGAAAGAACAGCACAAGAGACACATGGTTTATACTGGTTCGGGCCACCGTTGTGGTGTAATGCCCTACTCCAGTGTGTGGTGTGGTGGATTGCCTCTTGGGCTGATGATGATGAGCAATACAAGGAAGAACAGCCTCACGAGGGTCTGTTCTTGGCTGGGGGATGAACTGCTAGGAGGAGTTCAGTCACCCTTCTCTCTATCTCTTCTCGATTCTCTCTCTGATTTCGATCCCTTTCTGATTCCTTTTTCCCTCTCTCTCCCCTGGGGGTGGCTAGTCCTATTTATAGGCAAAGGCCCTGGTCCTCTTCCCAAATATTGAGTGGGAAGGGCGCCAACAATTGGCCATTTTGAAGGGGAACATCTGGTACACTTATCCTGACTAAAGTTGGTCCTCGCCTGCCAAAGGCTCTGGTGGTGGCGCTGGCTTGGGCTCCACAATGACTTCATCCCTGCCGTTGGACTGGTCTTGGTCTCGTTGCACCGAAACGGGTGCCTTTGCTTGATGCTCTCGCCTGCGCTCGCTCCCTTTGCACAAAAACTATAAGCCTTGCAAGCACTGCAACTAATGAGTTAGTTGCGGATGATGTATTACGGAACGAGTAAAGAGACTTGCCGGTAACGAGATTGAACTAGGTATTGAGATACCGACGATCGAATCTCGGGCAAGTAACATACCGATGACAAAGGGAACAACGTATGTTGTTATGCGGTTTGACCGATAAAGATCTTCGTAGTAATATGTAGGAGCCAATATGAGCATCCAGGTTCCGCTATTGGTTATTGACCGGAGACGTGTCTCGGTCATGTCTACATAGTTCTCGAACCCGTAGGGTCCGCATGCTTAAAGTTCGATGACGGTTATATTATGAGTTTATGTGTTTTGATGTACCGAAGGAGTTCGGAGTCCCGGATGAGATCGGGGACATGACGAGGAGTCTCGAAATGGTCGAGACGTAAAGATCGATATATTGGACGACTATATTCGGACATCGGAAAGGTTCCGAGTGATTCGGGTATTTTCGGGAGTACCGGGGAGTTACGGGAATTCGTATTGGGCCTTAATGGGCCATACGGGAAAGGAGAGAAAGGCCTCAAAGGGTGGCCGCACCCCTCCCCATGGGCTGGTCGAATTGGACTAGGGAGGGGGGGCGCCCCCTTCCTTCCTTCTCCTTTTCCCTTCCCTTTCCTTCCCTCCTACTCCTACTACTTGGAAGGGCTCCTAGTTCTACTAGGAAAGGGGGAATCCTACTCCCGGTGGGAGTAGGACTCCCCTAGGGCGCGCCATAGAGAGGGCCGGCCCTCCCCCTCCTCCACTCCTTTATATACGGGGGCAGGGGGCACCCCAAAGACACAACAATTGATCTCTTGATCTCTTAGCCGTGTGCGGTGCCCCCTCCACCATAATCCACCTCGATCATATCGTAGCGGTGCTTAGGCGAAGCCCTGCGTCGGTAGAACATCATCATCGTCACCACGCCGTCGTGCTGACGAAACTCTCCCTCAACACTCGGCTGGATCGGAGTTCGAGGGACGTCATCGAGTTGAACATGTGCAGAACTCGGAGGTGCCGTGCGTTCGGTACTTGATCGGTCGGATCATGAAGACGTACGACTACATCAACGCGTTGTGCTAACGCTTCCGCTTTCGGTCTACGAGGGTACGTGGACACACTCTCCCCTCTCGTTGCTATGCATCACCATGATCTGCATGTGCGTAGGATTTTTTTGAAATTACTACGTTTCCCAACACTTAGCAGGAGGAAAATACTTAGAGATAAAAGCATCTTTGCACTTGTTCCAAGAATCAATACTATTTTTAGGCAAAGACGAAAACCAAGCTTTAGCACGATCTCTAAGCGAAAAAGGAAATAGCTTCAATTTAACAATATCATTATCCACATCTTTCTTCTTTTGCATATCACACAAATCAATGAAGCTATTTAGATGGGTAGCGGCATCTTCACTAGGAAGGCCGGAAAACGGATCTTTCATGACAAGATTCAGCAAAGCGGCATTAATTTCACAAGATTCAGCATCGGTAAGAGGAGCAATCGGAGTGCTAATAAAATCATTGTTGTTGGTATTGGTAAAGTCACACAATTTAGTGTTATCTTGAGCCATCGTGACAAGCAAGCAATCCAACACACAAGCAAACAAAAGCAAGCGGGCAAAAAGAGGCAAATAGAGAAAGAGAGGGAGGATAGAGAGAGAGGGCGAATAAAAGGCAAGGGTGAAGTGGGGGAGAGGAAAACGAGAGGCAAATGGCAAATAATGTAATGCGGGAGATAAGGGTTGTGATGGGTACTTGGTATGTTGACTTTTGCGTAGACTCCCCGGCAACGGCGCCAGAAATGGCTCGTTGTCGGGAGTCAAATCTTGACTTGCGCGAACCTCCCCGGCAACGGCGCCAGAAATTCTTCTTGCTACCTCTTGAGCACTGCGTTGGATTTCCTTGAAGAGGAAAGGATGATGCAGCAAAGTAGCGTAAGTATTTCCCTCAGTTTTTGAGAACCAAGGTATCAATCCAGTAGGAGGCTACGCGCGAGTCCCTCGTACCTGCACAAACCAAATAACTCCTCGCAACCAACGCGATAAGGGGTTGTCAATCCCTTCACGTCACTTACGAGAGTGAGATCTGATAGATATGATAAGATAATATTTTTGGTATTTTGATAAAGATGCAAAGTAAAAAAAAGCAAAGGAAATAACTAAGTATTGGAAGATTAATATGATGAAGATAGACCCGGGGGCCATAGGTTTCACTAGTGGCTTCTCTCAAGAGCATAAGTATTTTACGGTGGGTGAACGAATTACTGTTGAGCAATTGACAGAATTGAGCATAGTTATGAGAATATCTAGGTATGATCATGTATATAGGCATCACGTCCGAGACAAGTAGACCGACTCCTGCCTGCATCTACTACTATTACTCCACTCATCGACCGCTATCCAGCATGCATCTAGAGTATTAAGTTCATGAAAACAGAGTAACACCTTAAGCAAGATGACATGATGTAGAGGGATAAATTCATGCAATATGATAAAAACCCCATCTTGTTATCCTCGATGGCAACAATACAATACGTGCCTTGCTGCCCCTACTGTCACTGGGAAAGGACACCGCAAGATTGAACCCAAAGCTAAGCACTTCTCCCATTGCAAGAAAGATCAATCTAGTAGGCCAAACCAAACTGATAATTCGAAGAGACTTGCAAAGATAACCAATCATACATAAAAGAATTCAGAGAAGATTCAAATATTAGTTCATAGATAATTGATCATAAACCACAATTCA
>NC_053027.1:39956251-39997101 GCF_003073215.2 Triticum urartu
GCCATCAGTAGCAGACGGCAAAGTAGCTGTTTACCGAAGCCTACTTTGCCGGAGCCTTTTGCCGTCCGCGGCTGACGGCAAAGGCCTTTGCCGTCCGCCGTTCATGCCTTTGCCGTCTGCCGTGGCAGACGGCAAAGTAGCTGATTCCTGTAGTGTTTGCCTTTAGGATGTTTACATTTGCTTGATGGTTTGTATGGTGCAGGACAGAAACTTTGGCTGTAGTGCGCGATTTTACATTTTTAGCTGGAATGTCAAATGGTTCTGATTATTTTTGAAATTCCTTCCTATACAAATTTTTTATTTTTCCTAATTTTGGTAGAATTGTTAAAGTATCAGAAGTATGGTGAATGTTCAGATTATTACAGACTGTTCTGTTTTAGACAGATTCTGTTTTTGATGCATAGTTTGCTTGTTTTGATGAAACTATCAACTTATATTAGTGGATTAAGCCATGAAAAAGTTATACTACAGTAGACACAATGCAAAAACAAAATATGAATTGGTTTGCAACAGTACTTAGAGTAGTGATTTGCTCTATTATACAGATCTTACCGAGTTTTCTGTTGAAGTTTTGTGTGGGTGAAGTGTTCGATGATCGAGAAGGTCTCGATGTGAGGAGAAGGAAGAGAGGCAAGAGCTCAAGCTTGGGGATGCCCGAGGAACCCCAAGTAAATATTCAAGGAGACTCAAGCGTTTTATACTATTTTGGCAACTTTTTATACTATTTTTGGGACTAACATATTGATCCAGTGCCCAGTGCCAGTTCCTGTTTGTTGCATGTTTTTTGTTTTGCAGAATATCCATATCAAACGGAATCTAAACGGTATAAAAATTGACGGAGATTTTTTTTGGAATATATATGATTTTTGGGAAGAAATATCCACGCGAGACGGTGCCCGAGGTGGCCACGAGGCAGGGGGCGCGCCTGCCCCCCTGGGTGCTCCCCTAACCCTCGTGGGCCACCCATAAGGCGGTTGATGCCCTTCTTCCACCGCAAGAAAGCTAATTTCCGGATAGAGATCGTGTCAAAATTTCAGCCCAATCGGAGTTACGGATCTCCGGGAATATAAGAAACGGTGAAAGGATAGAATATGGGAATGCAGAAACAGAGAGAGACAGAGAGACAGATCCAATCTTGGAGGGGCTCTCGCCCCTCCCGTGCCATGGAGGCCATGGACCAGAGGGGAAACGCTTCTCCCATCTAGGGAGGAGGTCAAGGAAGAAGAATAAGGAGGGGGGCTCTCTCCCCCTCGCTTCCGGTGGCACCGGAGTACCACCGGGGGCCATCATCATCACCGCGATCTACACCAACACCTCCGCCACCTTCACCAACATCTCCATCACCTTTCCCCCTCTATCTACAGCGGTCCACTCTCCCGCAACCCTCTGTACCCTCTACTTGAACATGGTGCTTTATGCTTCATATTTATCCAGTGATGTGTTGCCATCCTATGATGTCTGAGTAGATTTTCGTTGTCCTATCGGTGGTTGATGAATTGCTATGATAGATGTAGTTTTATTGTGGTTATGTTGCTGTCCTTTGGTGCCCATCATATGATTGCGCGCGTGGATCACACCCTAGGGTTAGTTGTATGTTGATAGGACTATGTATTGGAGGGCAAGAGTGACAGAAGCTTCAACCTAGCATAGAAATTGATGCATACGGGATTGAAGGGGGACTAATATATCTTAATGCTATGGTTGGGTTTTACCTTAATGAACATTAGTATTTGCGGATGCTTGCTAATAGTTCCAATCATAAGTGCATAGAATTCCAAGTTAGGGATGACATGCTAGCAGTGGCCTCTCCTACATAATACTTGCTATCGGTCTAGTAAAGTAGTCAATTGCTTAGGGGCAATTTCACAACTCCTACCACCACTTTTACACACTCGCTATATTTACTTTATTGCTTCTTTACCTAAACAGCCCCTACTTTTTATTTATGTAATCTTTATTATCTTGCAAACCTATCCAACAAAACCTACAAAGTACTTCTAGTTTCATACTTGTTCTAGGTAAAGCGAACATCAAGCGTGCGTAGAGTTGTATCGGTGGTCGACAGAACTTGAGGGAATATTTGTTCTGCATTTAGCTCCTCGTTGGGTTCGACACTATTACTTATCGAAAACTGTTGCGATCTCCTATACTTGTGGGTTATCACCAGCAAATTCAAATTCAAATCTACGCTGATCCACACAATACGCCGGATCGCATCCCCGATCACAACAAAAAGGAAGAAAATATGCCTAGTTTTTACATGACCGAATCCAAAAGAACATCAGTCCGACAGTCCATGCATTTCTGCCCTGTCGGACCATCCATCCCAGCAAGATGCTTCCAGATCAAGAGGTGTCATCGCCAACGCGTAGGAAGCCTCCGTGTCTGCGTCCACCTCCGCCTCCACCGCGTCCTCATCTGCCACCTCGCCAACTCATCTTTCTGCTGCTCCAGCATCTGGTAGCGGTAGTATTGCACAATCATTCTAGCGTCGGCATCCAAAGAGTTGATATTCAAGGTCAACATCTTGGCGTCCTCGGCATTGGCGGCGATCTTCACCCTCTTTTCCTCAAGCGCGGCCTTCTTCTCCTCGAGCACCACCTGTCGTGGGTTTGTCACGGCAGATGTCCTCGTGAAAGGACTTAGTCATGGAGCCATCGCAACGGGTTAGCTTAAAGGGGTTAAACCGGACAAGGGGACACGGGAGTTTATACTAGTTCGGCCCCTTCGATGAAGGTAAAAGCCTACGTCTAGTTGTGATTGGTATTGCTAGGGTTTCGAAGGCCAGGGAGCAAATCTGCTTTGTCTGGCTCTCGAGTTGTTGTTGTCTATCTCTAAACCGCGGCCGGGTCGTCCCTTTATATACATAGGTTGACGCCCGCCGGGCTACAGAGTCCCGAAGCCGGTTCATAAACGTATCCAGTTTGGCCTCTCTCTTTCTATCTTACTATACAAGTTACATGAATAGGCCGGTTTACATTTACAGACTGTAACCCGCCTTTGGGCCCTCCGTAAAGCGCCATCATCTTTACATCTTCATGGGCTTCTAATCTTCAAAGAGTCAACCCGGCTACATAAGGCCGGTTTACCTCCAGTAGTAATATCCCCAACATTAGGCCCCAGATTGGTTTGAACTTGTTCATCACTACTGGAATCTGGCACTTTGCCATCTGCCATGGCAGATGGCAAAGGCATGGTCGGCGGATGGCAAAGAGCCTGTGGCTTTGCCATCAGCTGGCAGATGGCAAAGCCTCTTAACGGGGTTAGCCCCGTTGGAAGGCTAACGGCAGGCTCTTTGCCGTGTGCCAGCAGATGGCAAAGGCTGCATGCTTTGCCGTCTGCCAGCACATGGCAAAGAGCTTTGCCATCTGCTGGCAGATGGCAAAGAGCCCAAATAGGCCAGCCCAAATTTTACGTGTAGATGACACGTGGCCTCTTTGCCATCTGCCAGGTGATGGCAAAGCTCTTTGCCATCTGCCAGCAGATGGCAAAGTGACTATATTGCCCCATTTAATTTTGTTTTTTCTTATATCAATTCATTTTCACAGAATATCAAACACAAATATATTTATATGACCAATATAGCATATTCAATACATATTACCAATAGTCATGAACACATATATCCAATACATGTTACCAATAGTAGCAAGGTTCATCCGTACATATACATAGTTTCATCAATATTACACAGTTTCATCCATAGGTAACAAGTTTCACAAGGTCAAAACAAAAACTAAATACAAGCACTCCATCAACCCAAGCTTCCATGATCTTAAGCAAATCTGTAAAATGGGAAAGAAGAAAGTTAGAAGAAGAAGACTAGAAGAAGACACCATTCTGTACAAGTACAACACCATTCAGCAGGATCTTTATCTATTTTTTGAAAAGATTCCTTTATAGTTTATTTCAAACTGAAAAGGATCTTTATCCATTTTCTGAAAAGATTCCTTTATAGATCATCTTCTACATGCACAGAACAGAAGTAAAAGACAAGTTGGGAGTTGTGCATTTCAAACTGAAAAGGATCTTTATCTATTTTCTGGAAAGATTCCTTCATAGTTGTTTTTATTGGTCAGTAAAAGTAAGTAGGAAGACAAAGATTATGGTGGAAATTCTTTTTTTCTCTTTCTTGTGGACGGCAGGAGTGATAAAATGGTTTCTTTTGTTTATAAGCGTAGTTTATAAATCATGACACTGTTCTCTTTGCTTTTGAACCATGTGTGCGATGTAGGACAGTTTTATAAAATGAGCAATAGCATCAGCAAGGAAAGTAATATGTAATTACAGAGATCTAAACCCATAAATATCCTCTCAAAATCCATATTCCAATGAACTGTCATTGTCTTACTCTCCTTCCTGTAGTATTTATAGTTCTTTTCAAGGTAAGCTTCACTAAACAGTTGAGAAACTTGCAGGTTCCATTCAAGAGAAAACTCGAGACATGTTTTTCTATGCATTGATCTATCAATGATGTTGACAGCAAGGAATAGTGTTTCACCTAGTAGCTCAAGCTTGTACTGCACCTGCATTGGACAATGAAACATTGGGTTTGTAAGAACTTTACATTCCAGAGAATACTAAGTTCAGACTACTTTGCCGAATCCACGGAGCATCGAATGGAATACTTACCTCAGTCAACCAGTCAATGGGAATACTACGCCTTTTCTCATTGATATCAGTTTGGTGTCATGTAGGTGGGGGCCTCACAACTCAACTCCTACAGCACAGAGAATTTTGCAATGAGATTATTATTGTCATACCAGGTCAGAACTCTGTAAATAACTCGACAGGGTTCCAAGCAGATAATTACCTTGGTCTGTCTGTAGAAGTTGTAATTTCAGCGACATATTTGGCAATTGCGAGGGAGTTCCTGACATCGCAGCTGTCGATGTTAGGTGCTACCTGGTAACAAAAAGAACAAATATGCTGAAATATGAAAGAGGTACTTCAAAAGCAGGATGCTGACCATGTAAATGTCTAAAGATCGATTAAATCTTCCATCAACTTATATGAACCAGTTGTTCACAAAATGTCATGGCATCGTGACCCACAGGCATGACACCCAGACAAACTTCGTTTACTAACTATAATTAGCGTGTCCAGCATGCCATCTACCCTACACAAAAAAAGAACGCGCTTCTTTCGCTAATAATTTTAGGATGTCATGCTTTTCATATGGACAACAGGCATTGCCGCATTCATACCCCCAATACTACATATAATCCCCGAAACAGAAAAGATCCGCTAGTATAGTCGCTTCTGGCAGTCTGGGGCACCACAGTAGCATGGCAGCTTGATGATTTCAGCATCCACAGAAACGACGTTGTTCAAGACATAGCCATAGTCGTAGCAATGCTCCGGCAAAGCACGTATGCCAGTTAGAACTCAAGAGAAGTTATATAGTTTTTCCTGTAGAAATTGTTGAGATGCAACAGAAATCAATTAACCTGAAGTGGAAGTACCGTGTCGGCAGCAAAAAGCATCACCTTTTCTAGCTTGACGTCGTGGTGATTGGTTAGGACACATTGGGCGAAGAGGTTAGGGTTGCAGCCATGGTTTATGAACCTTGCAAAACTTCCAATGGAGCCAGCATCAATGCAGTACTCCGGTGCCGGTGGTGCCTCGGAATTGTTCTCAACATGAAGTGATGGCATATGCATATCAGACCCTGACCTTTTCTCTACAAGAGTGGAAACAAATCATTTACAAACATCCATTTTTCAGAGACAAACTAAGAAATCGAGCAATGAGACAAATGATGCGTAAGAAATAAAAGCTTTAAGTGAAAAATTAGTACCTCCAGTCCTCGGCAACACACCAACATACTCACAGATTGGAGCCCCGGGGAGGATGGCTACACATATCATCATTAAGTAAAAAAAATCTGTATGTAATTATAAAAATCTGAATCTGAATGTGACCACCTTTGATGAAACAAAAAACTGCTAGGAATTATGGAACAGAACAACGAACAACATTGATCCTGCCACAAATCAAACTCATTGAATGCTGTAATCTGTGGGTGTAACTGTACAAAACCATTAAATTCGACTAATATAGGCTTTAAGCAAAAAAATCATAGGAACTAACACCATGTTATCATTACTATACCGTGCAATTTTTTTTACTTATTTAATATTCTATTATCTACTTAGCAGTAATCCATGATGGCTATCAAGAATCCATCCATAATATAAAAAAGCATCACCTGTATAAGAAAAAATTAAGCTAAAAAATCAAGTTCCTCTTGCAAACTTTTTCCACCACCAGCACAGGGGTTCGGCATGGAGAGGGCGGCTGGGTTGGCTGGGGAAGTGGGGTGGATGCTAGGCGAGGCGGAAACTTGAGGGAATGTGCTTGCCGACCAGATGCCATCCAACAACTGCTAACTGGCCACCTCGAAATCGTGCACAGCGGTGACGTTATCCCTCAAGCATCTAGATGATATATTGGGTAGCTGGCCATGGTTAACTTCAGAGGTGCAGTTGTTGGTCACGCTGAAGAAAATGCAACGGGTGTTGTAGGCTTGCGAACACACAAAACTTCCTCTGATAAAATTCAGTTTCGAACCAAATAGATATGAGCTTTAAACTGAGATATCAACAGCTCTCAGCAGGTGAAATCGGGCCTTCAACGAAACACAGCCCAAATTTCAATCTGAACAAAATAAAGGAAAATTTGAATGGGGAAAAACTTAAGGATCAGAAACAAACCTACCCACCTGGATGTTCACGCAGGCATGGCGACAGTGGATGGCGCGGTGGCGGGGTAGGCGCGGGGAGGGGCGGCCGCGGCCTGTCGGTGGGCGGTCTGCGTGGCGGGACCGGCGCGTGGCCGGCCAAGGCGCGGAGCGCGGGCCACGGCTGCAGTTTGAGGCGGCGCAGGGGTGGGCGTTCTGTTGGTGGCGGGTGTCGGGGAGGCTTCGGTGCGGAGGGCGGGCGGAGCGGGTTGCTGGGGCGGTGCGGGAGCGTATGGCGACCGTGCTGTGGGGTGCGGGCGGCCGTGGAGGGGCTGGCGCAGGGAGGGTCGGGGGGAATGCGAGTGGCGGGGAGGGCGGCCCTGGCGGTGCTAAGGCCGATGGCGGGGAGGGGCGGCGTCGGGAAGGGGTTGGGGCGGGTTCGGTGGTGGCTGGGAGAGGTGGGGAGGAGAGAGAGGGGTGGGGGTCGGGCTGGGGAGAGAGAGAGGGGGGTGGGGCCGGGCTGGGAGAGAGAGAGGGGTGGGGCTGGGCTGGGAGAGAGGGGAGGAGATTTTTTTTGTGAAGAAGAGGGGGAGGAGATAGTCACACTTCTTTGCCATCAGCCACGGATGGCATAGCCCACTCTTTGCCATCCAGGATGGCAAAGCCCCACCTCTTTGCCATCAGCCAGCTGATGGCAAAGAATCTTTGCCGTCGGCTGGCAGATGGCAAAGAGGTGGGGCTATGGGCCGTTAGCTCCGTCATCCACTGGGCCCCACCCACTTCTTTGCCATCTGCCAGCGGATGGCAAAGATTCTTTGCCATCTGCTGGCAGATGGCAAAGAACTGGCTGATGGCAACCAGGTTCTTTGCCATCTGTCATTTCTTTGCCATCTGTTTTTTGTAAGCAGATGGCAAAGAACTGACTGATGGCAAATTCTCTGTTTCCAGTAGTGATGTCAATCTTCCACACTTTAGAAAAAATCTTCTCTGTTATCTTCATTTTTGATCTTGTAAACCGTCGTGACGTCATACTTCAAAATTACGATAAACCATCCTGACGTCATCCATCCGTTGATGTCGGAGATTTCCTTCATTTAATATATATCCAGTCATCGACACAACACCTTTATTAACTTATCCATTTTTTGGGCTCCTCGATTCCCATACTTGCCAGTTTTTCACTTCGCCTTATAAATAGGACCGAGGGGTCATTTTCACCGTTTCCCCCCGTGCCTCTTTGTGTCGTATTCCTCGGGTTGCTCAGCTTCTGGAACTCCACCGCCATCGCCGACCGTCGTCTCTGCTCCGACCTTGGCCGCTGCATTGCCCTGATCGTACCAGAAAACTGCGGCGCCCTTCCGCTTCCTCACCAGCTCCGGTAAGTTCTCGGCTTTTTTCACCATAGATCTGTTCTAGGGTTTCGACATTCTTCACAGTTCTTCCGAAGTTCATCAGTGCTATTCTTCCCTGTTCTTCCTTTAATAGATGGACACTTCATGCTTGATGCATCTCTTGCCGTAGCTTACCTACCATGGTCATCACAAATCCTTATGCGCAAAGAACTGATCTAGTATGTCAAAAATTGCTTCAGTTCTGTACCCCTTCAAGATCCAATTATTTTTGCTTTTCTGTCTTATCTTTAGATCCGAAAGTTTTATACATCACTGTGAGATCTATTTCTATGTTCCTGTGAGATCTGTTTCTCCTCGCACCAATATAAGCGGTTTAACATTGTATAAATAGTCTATGACATTAGCCCTCTGATAAACCGGAAAAGCATGTTACCTTCATAATAATGCTCCGGTTTAACAGTGTCTGATCAATCCTGCGCTAGCATTACCTTTCTTTCTCATTATACTAGTCTCCGGGTTGTACCATTTATCATATCAGTATGTTTCTTACTCCCTTGTCTCTTGTGTATAACCATGCGTAATTTATAAACCGGGCTTTCATTTTCAGTTTGTTTGCTTTGCAATGGCCAAACAATTCACTGCCTGCAACTGGGCTCGTTCCCGGGTTACCGAGGATCAATTGAATGAGATGGTTAGCATCGGCTCTCTGCCTAAGAAAACTGAGATCAAATGGCGAGTTCTAGGAACAGAGAATCCTCCAACCCCAAGACAAGGCGAGGTGGTAATCTTTGTTGACCATATAGGCCGTGGTTTCAAACCGCCAGGGTCAAAATTTTATCGAGATGTACTTGCCAGCTTCCAACTGCATCCACAAGATATTGGTCCCAACTCAGTCTCCAACTTATGTAATTTCCAAGTCTTCTGTGAAGCCTATTTACAAGAAGAACCAACTGCAGAATTGTTCCGGGATTTCTTTCACTTAAACCGACGCACAAAGTTTGTGAATGGCCCGAACACAGAGCTTGGTGGTGTCTCGATTCAAAAGCGGAAAGAAGTGGAATTTCCTCATGCCAAACACCATAGCCACCCAAAGGAATGGAACCAAACATGGTTCTATTGCAGAGACACTTCGCCTGAGGATGAAAATCCCCTCCCCGGCTTCCGTGATCATAGATTATCCAATACTCACCCAATGCCACAACGCCTGAGCTCTTCAGAAAGGGCAAAATACGCTCCTCAAATCGCCAAGCTCCGGGCCTTTATGGCAAATGGTTTAACAGGCGTGGATTTTGTGCGCTGTTGGATATCCTGGAGTATCTTGCCGCTAAGCCGGCGTCCCGGTTTAATGTGTGAATATACCGGCGAAGTTGATGATCCTCAACACCACTGCAACATCCAATTATCTGAGGAAGAAGTTACCAAAGGTGTCAAGAAAATTCTGAATGAATCGGAACTGGTCTGTAGTCAAACCGGTCTGAGTCCCTTCTACACCAAGAACAAACCGCCTGTTGTAAGCATTACATTTCCTCTTCATCTCTAATATCTTTGACTTATACAAGTTGTAACCCTTCTTCCTTATATATATAGGGTGATGACCATTTCTGGAAACGGAAATCCATAGAGAAAGTGGCAAAGCCAACTGGAGATAAAGTGGTCAAACCAACCCGCCCGAAGACCAAAGCCGTAAAACGGACGTCAAAGCGGAAAACGGCTGATCGGATTAATATGGAACTTGATGATGATACTGATGACCCAGAAGATGAGGTAGAACTTGACTCACTTGGCTCTCTTTTTATGCATCTTGTTAACAATGATCTTCCTCAGGAGGAGGCAGAAGCTAGTCAGGCTGAGGACGTAGAGGTAATTACCCTTTCCTCCGGTACAGACTCTATACCAACACAAAAAAACTCACCAAACAATCCGAAAAGTAAGCTTTTCTCATCCTCTTGCTCACTTGGATCCAACATTTATTTTGAAGACTCAACAGCATGAAGCTCGTCGGACAACCCGGCACAGTGGCCAACAGGTCACCTCTGCCGGTTTACCTGATACTCCGGTTCGGAAGCGCCGGTCTGAGGTCTATCCTACTTCTGACCATTTATCCCAAGGCAGGTTATTTTAGACAGACTCTTAATCCATCCGATTCAAATTATCAGGTGACACCTCCTTCCTCTTCTGGTGAATCGACAACAACTCAACTCCCCCCTTTGAAAACTGTGGCTGGGTGAGTTATGAAAAGCCTTTCCTTTCAATGCGCCCTACATCTTTTGAACAGGATGTTTAACCCTTTTTTATTCTATTTGCAGGGCCAAAGCCAGACCCAGCAAGAAAGCGCGGGTCACCAATCCGCCAGAAGACCTTGTTGCCGAAGAAGAAGAACCAAGAGGCGAACCAGAGCAGACTAGTGAACCGGAAGGCCTCCATCCTAAAACAACTTTTGATGATCCGCCCCTTGACGGCCAACATACTGACGAACCAACAGCTGTCGAGCCTGCCGCCCCTGATACTGAACCGGCATAACCAAACGGGCTAATCCAATGAAAGACACTGAAATTCGATCATCATCCACCAAAAGGCCAAGGTGATGATGTTATTATTACTGGAACAGGCCACAGCTCTCCTGGTCATCCCGTCATTTTGGCTCAGCATAGTGCCAAAGAAGAGCAAATTGCTAGGGATAAAGGAAAATAGAGCAGCGATTTATCAAACGATGCTCATCTTAACGCTGATGAGCTTCATTCCGGCTTCTTGAACCGTCTGCACTCAAACCGGGATTATGAAGCCGGTTTGGTGAATTTGATGAAAGATCGATACGACGTAAATACTTCTCCCTTGCACGTTGATTTATGGCTGAAATACTATTCCAAGTAGCCTCCAAGAGCCGTTTTATGATTGTTAATCATAAACCGGATCTTTGTGACACTTCATCATTGATCCTTGCGAAGGCGTGTCCTCAATCATAGATAGGACTCATGTTTGAAAAATTAGATAACGTTCTGTAGCATAGCCCCCAAAGGCCGGTTTAACTTGACAAGTGAATCCGGGTTTTAATCCACACCGCCGGTTTAGAACAAACGTACATTAGCCCCCAAGTGTCAAGGATAATACTTGCATTGTTCTGGAGACTTGTATAGAGGGTAGTATTTGAGAGCAAATAGGCATTAGCCCCCAAGTATGAAGTGGATAACTTGTTATATGCTTTATACTTAGTGCATAAATATGTTGTTTTGTTGAATATACCTTCAATGTTGCAGGCTAAACTGAGAAGCAAAGATGCCCAGAACTCTGACTTGCAAGAAAATGTGAAGTCTCAACAAGCCGAAGCTGCAAAAGCCAAAGGGGAGCTGACACAAGCCCTGGCCGAAATGGAAAAATTGAAAGAATCCTTCAACCGAGACCGTGCTGAATGGGAAACTGAAAAAGCCGGTTTCACCAAAAGAGCTGTAGATGCCGAGGAAGCCCTGAAACCAGTGGTTGAAGAACTAGCCCGTTTGAAGCGCCAAATCAATGCTATGACCTCTGCTATCTTTGGTAAGTGTCTGCTTATGTATGTTGCTCTAGTCAATGAATCTTAAAACTGACCAAAGTATTGATAAAATCTTTGGCAAGAACTGATGCGGGGGTCACGTCGAGGCAGTCGGCGAGGTCGGGGACGAGCTGATGCGGCAGGGACGGCGAGGGGGATCTCCGGCGACCGAGGTTGAAGATGAGCTCGGTGCAGCGTCTCCGGGGCAAGTGAGCGCTCGGGGATAGGTCGGGGCAAAGCAGTGGACGACGGCGGAACTTTCTAGCACAGCGAGGCAATGAGTGGACGGCGGTGGCTGCCGTTTTCATGATGGCGCGGGCGCGGCTGCGTCGGCCATGGCGTCGAGGAAGCAAGGGAGAGAGGCAGGGGGAGAGTGGAGCGGTCCAGGGGTCCAGGGGGAGTGAGTGGCACTCGTTGAGGACGTCCGGGCGTCGGCAGAAGCAGGAGGTGGCCGGCGTGTGGCTGCGGGCGCCGGCCACGCGCCTCTCGTCCTCCTGGCAAGAGGAGGAGGACGACTGGCAGTGGCCAGTCGGCTGGGCCGAGCTGGTGGGCTGCGCCAGGTAAGTCTCTGTTCTCTCTCTCTTTTTCTGTTTTTTTCATTTATTCTATTATTTCTGTAACTTCAGGGCTTTATTAAAAATGCCAGGGCATTTCCAAAAATCATAAAATTAATCATGGCTACTGCTTAGAATATATCCAACAGCAAACATTTTAGTTTATGATTATTTGAGCATTTAAAATATTTTATAGCATTTAAATGCCCAAATGCAAATACTATAAGAATTAATCCAATGGCCTTAAGATGTCCTAGAAAAATGTGCACCATTTTTGCCAGAGGTTTTAACCCAAAACAAAAAGGGTGGGCTTTTTAGAAGGGCATTTCAGGTTCATTGAAAAAGTTTTTAGTAAACCCTAGTTGTTCCAGGGGGGTGCTGGGGGTTCTGTCATCCCCATTTCAGTTTTCTGGGAATTTAAACATGATGCAACACTCTAATGCTTGAACTAGGTAGGGTGTGACAACTCACCCCCACTCAAAAGAATCTCGTCCCGAGATTTAGGATCCTCCGGGAAGAAAGTGGGGTACTCGAGTCGAAGACGATCCTCCCTTTCCCAAGTGGCGTCCTTTTCGGAATGGTGTGACCATTGAACCTTGAGGAACTTGATATTATGGCGTCGAGTGGTACGCTCGGCTTGATCAAGGATACGAACGGGATATTCCCGATATGAGAGGTTATCTTGTAGATCAAGCGTTTTGTTGTCCACTCCACGGATAGGATCCGCGAAGCAACACCTATGTTGAGAAACGTGGAAGACATCGTGAACTCTGGAAAGATGTGAAGGTAGTTCCAATTGGTAGGCAACTTCTCCCCGTTTGGCAAGAATGCAAAAGGGTCCAATTTGCCTTTGATACCGAAACGATGGGTTCCCTTTAACGGAGTAACCCGAAGGTAAGCCTTCTCGCCGACTTCAAAAGCCATGAGCTTATGTTTACGATCATATTGGCTCTTTTGACGAGATTGGGTTGTTTTAAATTTCTCACGGATAACGCGAACCTGCTCTTCTGCTTCCTGAATCATATCCGGGCCAAAGAGTTGTCTTTCCCTGGTTTCTGACCAGTTAAGAGGCGTTCGACATTTTCGTCCATAGAGAACTTCGAAAGGAGCTTTGTCCAAACTAGCTTGATAACTATTGTTATAAGCAAACTCCACGAATGGAAGGCATTTCTCCCAACCCATTCTGAATGAGATGACAGAAGCTCTGAGCATATCTTCCAGAATTTGATTGACTCGCTCTACTTGACCACTAGATTGAGGATGGAAGGCGGTGCTAAAAGAGAGAGGAGTTCCCATAGCATTTTGGAAACTTTCCCAAAATCGAGAGGTGAAGAGACTCCCACGGTCTGAGTTAATTTCCAATGGAACACCATGAAGAGACACTATTCGGGAGATGTATAAGTCAGCTAGCAGGCTAGCGGTGATACTCTCACGAACAGATAGAAAGTGGGCTACTTTGGAAAGACGGTCGATCACGACGAAGATGGCATTATTCCCTCTCTTGGTCCTGGGAAACCCAGTAATGAAATCCATACTGATTTTATCCCATTTCCACTCAGGAATAGCCAAAGGTTGAAGGGTGCCAGCAGGCCGTTGATGCTCTGCTTTAACACGACGACAGACGTCGCAGCTAGCAATGTATTGAGCAATTTCTCTCTTCATCCTAGTCCACCAAAACCTCTGGCGTAGGTCTTGATACATTTTAGTACTACCGGGATGAATGGTGATAGGGGATTCATGAGCTTCCTTAAGAATCAACTGGCGTAGATGTTCTTTCTTGGGAACCACCAAGCGGTTCTCGAAGAAGACAACACCTCGCTCATCCATGGAAAAACATTTAGCAACTCCGCTAGCAATGTTTTCCATAATCCAGAATATGCCCTTATCACGCTTCTGGGCAGCTATGATTTGATCCGTAAGGTTAGGCTTCGCCACCAGGGTGGATAGAAATCCTCGAGGAACAATGTGAAGATTAAGCTTGTGAAATTCCTCATGGGGAAGTGGTTGACTTTGTTGTAACATCAGGTTGTTACAATAAGATTTACGACTTAGCGCATCAGCCATGACATTGGCTTTACCCGGGGTGTAAGTTATTCCTAAGTCGTAATCCGAGATCAACTCGACCCAACGTCTTTGCCTGAGATTCAAATCCGGTTGGGTGAAGATATATTTCAAACTTTGGGGATCGGTGAAGATCTCGCAACGATTACCGAGGAGGTAATGTCGCCAAGATCTAAGTGCATGGACTATAGCTGCAAGCTCTAGATCATGTGTGGGATAATTTTCCTCATGTGGGTGTAATTTCCGTGAAGCATAGGCAATTACCTGATGATCTTGCATGAGTATGCAACCTAGTCCTTGTCGCGAGGCGTCGCAATAGATAATCAAGTCCTTGGAGAAATCTGGTGGTACCAGTACAGGAGCAGATGTCAGGCGTCTTTTCAGTTCCTGAAAGGTGAACTCGCACTGTGGAGTCCACGTGAACTTTTTATCTTTCTTGAGGAGTTCAGTTAGAGGTTTAGCAACCTTGGAGAAATTCTCGACGAAGCAGCGGCAATAGCTCGCTAAGCCAAGGAAGCTCCAAACTTGCTTGACCGTCTCAGGTGGAGTCCAATCAAGGACAGCTTGAACTCGCTCGAGATTGACAGCAATACCCTTACCAGAGATTACATGGCCTAGATAGGTCACTTCTGGCAACCAAAATTCACACTTGGAGAATTTGGCATAAAGGCGATGCTCTCGAAGTTTCGTCAATACCAGCGTTAGATGTTCGGCATGTTCATCTTCATTCTTGGAGTAGATGAGTATGTCATCGAGGTATACTACGACGAATTTATCCAAATACTTCATGAAGACCGAGTTCATTAACCGAGAGAAGGTGGCTGGGGCATTGGTTAGACCAAAGGACATAACGGTGTACTCGTATTGGCCATAACGAGTAACAAAGGCCGTTTTGGGAATGTCCCTGTTTCTATTTTTGATTTGATGGTAGCCCAACCTCAAATCCATCTTGGAAAAGACTGAGGATCCAGCGAGCTGATCATACATATCGTTGTTCCTGGGAAGCGGATACTTGTTCTTGATGGTGACCAAGTTGACAGGTCGGTAATCTACAACCATTCGATCCGTTCCATCCTTCTTCTTGACGAAGAGGATGGGGCAATCCCAAGGAGAGAAACTAGGACGGATGAAACACTTTTTCAAGGACTCATCGAGTTGGTTCTTAAGCTCGGCTAGTTCTAAGGGTGCCATTTTATAGGGTCTTCTAGAAATTGGAACGGTTCCTGGAACAAGGTCTATCACAAACTCGACATCCCTGTCAGGTGGAACACCTGGCAGTTCTTCTGGAAAGACATCCGGAAAGTCTCGGACTACCGGAACATCCTCAAGGTCTAGAAGGGGGTTGGCATTTAGGGAGTAAAGCTGGCGCTTGGCCACTCGAGTTAAGACATTGACTGTCTTGCCCGATGGGTGAGTAAGTTGAACGGTTCTAGTGGCACAATCAATCTTAGCATAATGAGCTGACATCCAGTCCATACCCAAGATGATGTTAATGTCCGAGGACTTGAGAGCTATTAAGGATGCAAGGAAGACAAGTCTATCGACAAGAATTTCGTTCCCATGGCTTACTCTAGAAGTTTGCCATCTAGAGCCAGGGGTTTGAATTTCCATGGTAGCGGGCATGTCACAGAATGTCGTGTTATGCAATCAGGCATAGTTCTCGGATATGAATGAATGAGATGCTCCAGTATCGAAAAGAACAGATGCCGGATGGCAATTAACAAGGAGCGTACCAAGGACAACGTTAGGATCCTCATGAGCCTCCTCGGCTGAAACATAGTTGACATGGCCATGTGCAGTGGTGACCGGCTTGGCGTAGATTGTCTTTCCCACTGGCTTACCACGACCAACAGACTTTCCAGACTGATTGGGGTTGTTGTTCTGAGGAAACTCCCGGTATAATGACCCGGCTCTCCACACTTGAAACATGTCACAACATTGGGGCATGGAGCAGCATTAGCAGCGGGGCCACCATAGGGATTGGGCGGTGCAAACTACTGGTTGGGGCGTGGCACCTCAAAGGATGGCCTCGGAATGAACCTGGGTGGTAGTGTCGTGCTTGGAATCCACACCTGGCGCTTCTGAGATCCAGAGCCGGATGAAGAGCCAAAATCACGAGAGTGCTTGTGTGAAGCGTCATAATCAGACTGGCCTGTCTCAGCACTGATGGCTTTGTTGACCAACTTCTGAAAGGAGGTGCACTCGTGCAGAGGAAGATCGCGGCAAAGCTCAGGGCTAAGTCCCTTGCGGAACCTTGCCTACTTCTTAGCGTCGGTGGATACCTCTTCAAGAGCATATCGTGCCAGATTCCCAAATTCACAACTATATGCATCCACAGTCAGTCTTCCTTGGGTAAAATTGCAGAACTCTTCCCTCTTGCGATCTATGAGACCTTCCGGGATGTGATGCTCACGGAAAGCCTCGCTGAATTCAGCACAAGTAGTGATTTGGCCGACCGGGCGCATAGCTTCAAAATTTTCCCACCAAAGGCTAGCAGGGCCTTCGAGGTGATATGCGGCATAAGTAACCTTATCAGCTTCGGCTACGTTGGCAGAACGTAGCTTGTGGGTGATGCTGTGAAGCCAGTCATCCGCGTCGAGAGGCTCGACGGAATGGTTAAACTTTGGTGGGTACAACTTGATGAAGTCATTGATTGACACCAAGTCATTTCGCTGATGGCGTGCAGTGTTCTGCTCAATCCGCTCCAGCAAGTGGTTAGTCTCACGCTTGTTTCTTTCCGCCTCCAGCATCACTTCGGCCAGAGAAGGTGGGTGAGGCAGATTTTCACCCCTAGCTGCACTGGCTTCCCCCTCCTCCGGGGCAGCAGGGTTGCTGCGGGTGTTGACCATCCTAGGAGAAAACAAGACAATGGTTTAGATAAGGATGGCACAACTTAGCAAGGAAGTGCAGAATGTAATGGATAACGCGGAATGCAGAGATGTTCATCCGTATGTCATGGTAATATAGAACTGCCATATATATACCAACGATCATACATACCATACATAGTTTAGTACAAGCCCAGGCTATGGTACAACTATGATGAAAGATGTTACATCTCATCGGAGGCATTCCAAGCTCCTATACATTATTTGTCTACACCTCCGGAATTGATTACACACTAAGTCATATTCCACAAGTCACGCAGGATAGTGGAGATACAACTATTACAATACTAGTGATACTACTACTAACTCAAACAGCTCCATAGTAGTTCTCATAGAAGTCACCTCCATAGCCTGGAAGTTCAACGTTATCATCCGGGAATAGACGGTCCTGAGGAGCTTGTGGACCAAAGGGGCTAGGATGAGGTCTTGGACCAACAAACGGTGGCCTGCGGGGACCACGGGGTGGGGTGATGCCTCCCACATCACGCTAATCCACCATGTCTGGCAGAGCAGATCTCACAGGATACAGATCACTTGTATCCATACATCCAGCTTGCACCGTAGGTGCAAACCAAGTCAAAGTGGCCCAATGATCAGCACGGGTGTTGAAAAGCTCCAGTCTCAAGGCCCGATTCTCTTGGTCCTTATCCTCAAGCATCTCGGCAGTGATACGAGTTAGTGAGTCCTCCTGAGTGGAGTCAGCATAGATAGCCTGGAGATACCCTTGCGCTCCCGGAAGTGAAGCTGGCATATAACAGAAGTCGGTGTTCCGAAGCAGGCCAGTCCAGACTCGCATGATGGTCATCATGGAATAGGAAGCATCCTACATAGCCATCTCAACAGTAACCCCGAGTCCATAGGAATAGTGGAGGGGCTCGGTGGATCCAGGATAAGAAGGAAATATCCTGACGGTGTAGAAATATTGGCTTTGATTAAAGTCTCGAAATTGCTCTTCGACCGTGTATTCGGGATACCAACGGTAACCCGTCTCGATCATTACCCGGACTAACATAGCAGTATGACCGGGCACACCGAGGCACCGGGTCAGGTGAACCACTTGGTTTTGAGCATGAGTGGCCATCTGAAAGCACAACCACAATGCAAAGACATTAGAATTTCTAGGGAAAATTGGACAGCATAACAGCTGTAAATGCTCAGAAGACATCCACAACAGTTGCAATACCACTCAACAACATCATATCAAGGTTCTGATTCAATTGGCAACATACTAAAAGTAGTAGAAACTGTACTGAGGCTTGTAACAACAATCCTATAAGTTACTACGGATTAGTAACACGTGAACCTGACAGAAGAAGAGAGCCTAGTCCTTAACCCATGTTGAATGAGAAGAGAATGACTCAGACTAGAGGGCATAAGGTAAAGGAGTAAAAGAGCCTTATGTTCCCTCCCACAATCAATTCCCCTACATATAACTAAAGCATTTCTAGACTCGACATCGACCAGTTTGGGGCAATGAACCTACAGGCAGTCCGGCTCTGATGCCAACCCTGTCAGGACCCCGATTCCAAGTCACATCGATCTAGCCGGTAACACCTCATATCACATTGCGGCCTCACGCATGGTATCCCACGGGTGTCGCCTTACCATGGCCCGGATCGTTTGCGCCTTTTGGCTCACGTATATGATAGTGTCGCTAGCATCCATATGATAGAGAACCCGGGCTGACATGGCTAGTCGTGAACCCAAAGCGGCACAGACCTATGGAGACAGGCATACATGAATCAAATCGAACATGTCGGTCATCAGCGAGTGAATCCGGGCTGTAGCACTGGGCTAACAGGACTTCGGGGAACCCGGGCTGTAGCAGCCTAGGCAGGACTCCGGATGTCACCGCGTGACATTTCCCCGAAGGGACAGACATAGGAACGAAGTGAAACACATGTCGGCCAGTCAAGTGTCCAGAGCAGTATTGCTGGGCTAGCAGGACTCCGGTGAACCGGGCTGTAGCGGACTACTATCGGTCAGGAAGCACTAGACTACATTTCCCCATATGAGAGGCTGCCAAGGATAAACAACTAGATTGTCGGATCCCACTCATACCGAGCATTTCAATCACACACACAATATGCCCGATATGAGTACATACAACATGGCATCACAACAAAACTCTACAACTCAACTACTTTATTTAAAGGCTCCAGAGAGCCATACATAACATGTTCATACAGGTAGGGGTCACATGACCCGACACTCAAATCATACAAGCATACAAGCACATGCGGAAGCAAATAGTCTGAGTACAGACACTAGAAAGAAAGAAGGCTTCTCGAAGCCTGTCTATCTACATAGGGCCCTCCATGGCCAGGATCACCTCCTGGGTGGCTAGTCACTCATCGACATCAAGGTCTATGTAGAACCCATCGGAGGGGGCGGTGTTGTCGTCTGAAAACAGTAATTAAGCAAACATGAGTACAAAGGTACTCAGCAAGTCTTACATCAGAACCTACTATATATGCTCATTCTCAAGAAGGTGGTGGAGTTATTGCAGCAAGCCAGCTTTGACTCTTGGCTAAGCTATCCTACGAGACTCCACTAGTAAAATAGTTTTCGCACACTAGTCCACTACTCACCAACACGATACTCTACCGGGGATCCTCCCTCGTCATCCTACGAGAGGGCCATCCTCGGTACTCACACTTATCTTGAGTCTTTTAGTAGTATCCATTAACTTGTCTATGAACTATATAGGCAACCAAGTAGTCCTTTTTCGCGGACGCGACTATTCAAATAGTTTTATGCCCTGCAGGGGTGTACTTCATCACACATGTTTTCACCACTTAGCGTCTGCACACGACATGTGCTCGGCAGACTTCAAGGGAAAACCGACGTGGGTGTAGACCACGACCTGACTAACCGCACAAGTCTCTAGTCCAGGTTTATCGCCTATTCAGGTTCCATCCGCAAGGAAATCTGGCCGGGGTGTGCTCAACGGTCCCAAGACGTCAAACGGGCGCCCGGCATACCCGTATCTACCGCATCATAGCCCACCCCTAGGGTCAGCGCTATGCACGGCCACCAACACATAACCTACAAACACCAAAAACTAGTTGCAACTCCTGGACAGAGGGCGAGAGGGGTCGGTAAGTCGAGCGGGGTCATATTTCAGGGCCCAATGTGTGGTAGTAGCTGAATCTTAAATCACGCATACAGATCTCAGTTCTTACGGACGGCCTCAATGAAACAACCCACCATGTACTCCTACATGGCCTCTCATCGATACCTTTACCAAAACATGTTCAACACATCCCTAACATTACCGACATAATCATTTCACTCTAGCCCATCACCCAGATGAACCAGACCTGACACAACCCTAAGCATAGCAGGCATAGCAAGGTAGGAATCACATACATGGCTCAATCAACTCCTACACATGCTAGTGGGTTTCATCTAGTTACTGTGGCAATGATAGGTCATGTAGAGGATAAGGGTTCAACTACCGTAGCACACAGCAGTTTGAATCGTGTTGTCTTAATGCAGTAAACAAGAGCAGAAGCGAGAACATGGGTTTGTATCGGAATGATCAATGGGTTGCTTGCCTGATGTAGTGGTAGTAGGGTACTGCCCTTCAGACGGATACTCGGGGTTATCCTCGGAGGCAGAACCTACCACGAAAGACACACCGAACATAATCAACACATGACAATATGCAACAATATGATGCATGCTATGACATGGCAAAATGAATGTGTCTTGGCCTAATGCAAGCTAAAACATAAACGAATGAACTCATTTGAATCAAAGATTCAAATGTTAGTTCATTTAACATAGCCTTATTAGTGCATTATCTTATTTTGCTTAAACAGCAAGGTTAACTTGTTTTGTCATGCATGAAACTATTACAGATGGATAAATTGAATTTTTCTAATCATTTTTCATATATAAATTTTTGCATTTGGAGTTATGGTTGATTTTCTATGATTTTTAGAAGTTTTTGTTATTTTCTGGAATTTCCTATTAAAGAATAAATCCAGAAAAGGATTTACTGCGTCAGCATTGACGTCAGGGTGACGTCAGTGGTCAACGGGCACGTCCAGGTCAAACCTGACTGGTGGGTCCCGCGTGTCAGTGGTTAATTAAACTAATTATTTTTAGTTAACACTAATTTGATTTAGTTAGCAGAGGGGGGCCCACTTGTCATTGACTCAGGGGAGTCAAACTGGGGTCAAACCCCTGGTCAGCGGGGCTAATCCCGCCGGCGACTCGACGCCGGCGAGGCCCGAGACGGTGGCGCGGCTCGGAAAACGCCCACAGGGCACGGGTGAGGCCGTCCTTGGGCTCGTTGGAGAGCTCTTGCAGGCGCGCATCTAGTGGTGGTGGAGGCCGGGCCTATGGTGGACGGAGACAACGACGGCGAGCTCCAAGGCGGCGGCCGGAGTTCGGCCATGTGCGGGGTTTGGGCTGCGGCGTGCAAACACGGAAAGTGAGGCGCTAGCGAGGCACTACGCAATGCGGCAAGCATGTTGCATAGCACGGGATGACCAAATGGTCGCCGGAGCGACGACGGCGACAAGCTCGAGCGGAGACGAGCTTCGGCCATGGTGGAACTATGGCCTAGAGGGTGCAAACGCGTGGGAAAGAAGAGGGGAAAAGCGGCGGAGCTCACAGGGAGGTCGATGAGCAGATCAGTGGGCTCGGGGGCGACCGGAGCGAGGCGAATCGATGAACGGCGTCCGGCGGGTACCGAGGTTGAAGAAGGCGCGATAGCGGCGATGCAGGGCCTCCGACGAAGCGTGGCTCGGTGGGTAGGGCGAGGGCGTCGTGGCGGAGCGATTTGGCTTGTAGGAGGGGCGAGGGGGTGGCTCTGGCGTCGTCTACGGCGAACGGCGGCGAGGAACGCGCTAGGGCATCACGGGAGAGAGTGAGGAAGATGAGGGGGAGAGTGAGCGAAGATGAGAGGGGGATGTGGGGGTCGCGTGGCATCCCTGGACGTCTCTAGGACGTCGGTAGAAGCAGGAGGTGGCCGGCGTGTGGCCGCGGACGCCGGCCACGCGCTCCGCGTCCTTCTGGCGGGAGGAGGATGACGACTGGCAGCCAGTCGGCTGGGCCGAGCCAGGTGGGCTGGGCCAGCACAGGTAAGGCCCAGGTAGCTTCTCTCTCTCTTTTATTTTTATTTGTTTCTGTTTTTCTATTTAACTGCAAATGTTGGGCTTTAATTAAAATACTAAAACGTTTCCAAAAGTCCTGAAAATAATTTTGGGCTCTGTTTAGAATATTTCCAACAGCAAACATTTATTTCCATAATTATTTGAGCATTTAAATTCAAATACTTATGATTTAATTCAATGACCTTCTATTGACCTAGAAAATTGTGCACCAATTTTGCCAGAGGTTTTAACCCAAGACAAAGAGGATGAACTTTTTAGAAGGGCATTTCAGGTTCATTGAAAATAATTTTACTAAACCCTAGTTGTTTCCAGGGGGTGTTGGGGGTTTCTGCTTTCCCCATTTCAAATTTAAGAGAAATTTAAACATGATGCACACTCTAATGCTTGAACTAGCTAGGGTGTGACAACCAGACCCTTTGTCAGATTTTATCTGACAATGTCCTTCATATTGAATAACCTTGTGAGCCTTTCTATGGGTATATAATGCCTTTGGTAAATTGTATCCTCTGCTTTGTGAACCATACTCTACTTTCGAGCTTGTACTATTTACTCCGAAATTTGTGGTGTATGTTCCTAAGATGCCCTGATGGGTTGAACCTATGCCTTCCATATTATGTGTGAACTCGAAAGTTTTTCACGAGTCATACTCGTCTGGTATTTTGCCAGATAATTCAACACTACAACTTCTTCGGAAAAAAAGAAGTGAATGAAAGGTTATGCATTGGAGAAGTGGGAGTCGACCTTGAACCCTGTGTTCATGCCCATGGACACGATGTATACCTTATCATGGAAGCTTCTTTTAAAATAATTATTCCCTTGTTATAAGTTCATCTTGTATCTGTGAACGTGGTTCCGACCATGTTCTCTTTTAAATACCATTACTCATGCAAGTTTAAGCATTTGTCTTCTGCAGAGCAATACCCCAGTCCAATCTCTACTTTGGTCTGTCGTCGAGTATTACCCCATGGTATCTCGAGATATCATGGGACATCGTAACTTCTTATGGGTTCTTCATCAACTATTATTACTCACCGGATCCAATTGTTCCTATGTTCTGGGTTGTCGTCAATCGAGAACACCAAATAGTGAATCGAGTCCACACTCCGATTCAATAACCCTAAATAATTTCCGTTGCTTATGAGTTTAAATAATCCTTCAAGTCATTACTAGCTTGATCGGCTATATCATTATCGTGCTACTCTTAACTGTGCTACCTGGTCCTTCTTCCCGGAGCACAATTTTCGATGATGAGCTAAGCTTACGTCGATTTTCCTCATCATATCATTTCTCCTTAAACCACAAGCTTGGTTTCGAGTTTGTGCCGTACCCATGGTTCCAATAACCTTTCGCTTCATCATTCATTTGACTTGATGTCATCGCCGATGGATTACATCTTCATGAAATCTCTCAACAATTGTGTCGTGATCATCATCAATCTTATGAGCTCTTCTAGGATATCAATCGAATTCATGATAAGAAATACCATCCTTGCCCCTCGATGAATTGTATCATCATCGACAACTTTATTGCCTTCCCTCCAACACAAACTTGTTCGTGTTCTGTGTTATACCTTGAGTTCCTTGCTATCCAACATTTGTTCTTCTTTACCTTGGAGTATTACCATCTTTTATATCAAGGATGTCGTGCTTAGCACACCCGGCCGGAGGCCCTATGGTTATAGATTCCTTTTCAGCAAGGTTATCCATTCTTCCATGAGGAAATTGTAAGACTTATTCTACAAGTTATTCCAAATGGATCCTTTGTGTTTCCAAAGTCTGACCTTTGCCTGAAGACCATGTCAATGCTATCTCAAAGCATATATATGGTACTCCAATTTTCAACAAGAACATTTAAAGCCTAATGTTAAATGTTTCCTACTCAATTATCCAAACACCGCTGTATGGGTAATGTCTTGCAATTTCTCTCCCCTTATCTAAAGAGTTTTCTACATTATATCCTGTCATGGATATCATACTCTGCTTGTCCTTGGGAAGGATATACCCTTGAAATATGTGTTTAAACACATTTTGCTTTCCATTGGTTGGTTTAACATTTCTTGTGATCTATATAATCTAAGCAGTAATATTCTCCTGCTTATGTAAACACCTCGTTGTACAATTATGTCAGCAAGACCCTGTTACTATTGTTGATGACATTTCGGTTGCAACTGATGGACGAGAACTTTGCCTATAGGTTTGCCTCATTCAACGAGCAGGAAAATGGTTCTCTTCGTCCCTCGCCCTTGGTACCAACGATGCTGCCAACATAACTGACCAGTTATTCTCTGACATGCCTTGCTTGCATGATCGTGCAAGACGTCACCCCTCTTCCTACTATTAACCCACATGGTGGTCCCATAACCCACAGTTCCACAGGATCGAAACCTGACTCTCCTGTACACCCCCTTTTAGCAAGGTTGTTCCTCGTGCATGGCCTCGTATATAATTCACGGACCACCTTCCTAGTGATCTAATTCGGTAACACACGCAATACTTATTATAGTTTCTTTGGACCCCTTTCACACTTTGTTTCAGGCAACGAACAATTGCCTACCTGCTTGAAAACTCCTTACTTTACTCTCGACATCTTCTTAAGTTTCAATTCGAGAGTTACTTTCCGCCACCTTCCCTGATGTTATCGACCAGATAGTCAACCTTGCAGAGGTCCGTTCTTCTGGAATACCCACCCTCTATTCTTTCATAAGTACGATGGCGATCCTGAAGAAGGGATGCCGGCTTCATCATGATGATTGAAGCATAGGAATGTAGACATCAATGAAATGGATCGAATTCTTCGAGAAGAGCAACCAAGACGAAGAAGATTCGTTAGAATTTCCTAACCAGATCTTTCCCCCTTACTCCACCTCTTAAAATTTCGGGACGAGATTTCTTGTAGTGGAGGAGTTTTGTAACGCCCGGGTAATCAAGCTACAGTAAGACCACGCTAATGGTGCCACATCACCACGATTACTGTTACTAATCTACCGTTAGTTCAAAACCAAGTAAAATTCAAATTTAAAATGCAAGTCAAATAATTTAAAACTTCAAAAGTAAAATAAAAATGTTGGTGGTGTTGCCAATATTCACTAAGGATTTATCATGTAGATATCAACATCATTTGAATTCACAAAATACCCTAGGAATTAAGACAGTGGACCCGCATCAAATTAATTGGCCTTTTCAATTTCTAGAAATACTTCAACAATTAAAAATGCTCTGAAACTTTTTGTGACACCCCACCATATTGTAAATAAATTATGTGCTAAGTTTCGTGTTTAGAAAAATTCAATGGGTAGCTCAAACTATTGCAAAACAGCAAAGAAAATAGGAAATAGTCAAATAAAAAGAAAAATGAAACCAGATAGAAAAATAGGGAAAACCTATCTACTGTTGGACTGGACCTCAAGTGCACAGGGAGGCCCAGCCCAACTATGGGTCACCTCCCACCTTTGCTACAGTGGAGGCAGTAGGCCGTGGAGGCCATCCGCCATGGCCACCGGCCACGCGCCGGCCATCCCGCGGACTTCCCCTGTCCCGGACGGCTACAAGGCTTTCCCCGCGCCCCTAGCCGAAACCCTAACTCTCTCATTCTCTCCCCCTCGTGTCGTTGCTCTCCTCCCCGCCTGCGTCCGAGCTCAACCGAACCCCATCGTCGCCGTTGCGTCGTTGTTGCCGTGACCATTGGCCAGCCCTCGCCATCGTGAGACGCCCAAGGGGACCACCGTCGTCGTCCACATCAGCCCCACCCTTCCACTCGAGCCTGGGAGGTCTCTGCCATCGTCATCGACGTGGTCTTCAATCTCTGGCCACTGCGACACCATCGACGAATTCGTCGCCTTCACTGCGTCCCCGGCCTTCCCGACCTCGCCATTGAGCTCGCAGTGAGCTCCTCTCCCAATCCCCCTGTTTTCCCCTTCGATTTGTCGCCGTATGCATCGCCCCACGAGGACCAGTCGCCATGGCCGGACCTGGCCCATCCATACCCCTGTTCGTGTCCCCGCGCGTGCTCGCGTCGCGCCTGTATGCATTCGCCGCTAAACGTCTCCAAGCCGCGACGCCAGTCCGTGCCGCCGACTGCCCCTCCAATCCGCCCTCTGGCCGCCTATGTCGCCAGTCCGCGACACCAGTGCGTCTCGCGCATGGACCCCCTCCCGTCTTACTTCCTCGGTCGAACGGCCGAACCCCGCTCATCTCGCGAATGCAGCGTCGCCGCACTCTCCGCTGCGCTCGCCCCTGCTCACCGCGAGTCGGCGCGCCCCTGCTGCCCTGCGTGCGCCTACAGCCGCCGGCCACCTCTCCTCCGCCCCGCCGCCTTGTTCCGGCCGGCGCTCGCGCGACCCCCTGGCCGTCGGCACCCGCGCCCGACTCCCCCCCCCCCCCCCCCCCCCCCCCCCCCCCCCCCCCCCCCCCCCCCCGGCGCACTGCACCGCTGCCGCTGCCGCTGCCGCCAGCGGCCGCCCCTGGCCGCCCTGCTGGCTGCAGGTGCCCCGCCGCCTGCGTGTCCAGCTTGCCTTGCCGGCGCGTGCAGTCCGCCGCTCGGCCCGGCCTCCTGCTCCTGCCGCCCCGCTGTTGCCCCGCCTGCCGCCGCCCCCAGCGCCCGCGCGCCGTCGCCCTGCGCCCGCCTCAGCTGCGGCCGGTCGGCGAGCCTGCCGCCGCACCGGGCTTCGGCCCCGACGGGCACCCACGCTCGCCCCGGGTTGCCCAGCCCCTGGTTAAAAAAACAAAGAAAAAAACAATAACTAAAATTAAATAAATAGATTAATTAATTAATTACGGAATTAATTAACCTAATTAATGTAACTTAATTAGCTAATTAACATGTGATTGGCTTGATGTGTCAATGACAGTAGGACCCCACCACTAATTAGACTGATTTAAACAAATTGATAAAACACATGTGACATTGACATGCGGGTCCCGCACACACTATTCACTGTGTTGACCAGTCTTCGTTGACCGGGTCAACTGGGCTATCCGACCCCACCTGTCAGCCCCTGGTGCACCGCTGGGTGCACTGCACCGGGTGCACCCAGCCCTTTTTCGAATTAGTTAATAAAAGCAATTTTAGAATATGTTTAAATCTTTGAAAATCATAGAAATTAAACCGTAGCTCGGATGGAAAAACTTTGTACATGAAAGTTGCTCAAAACGACGAGACGAATCCAGAAACACAGCCCGTTCGTCCACCACACATCCCTAGCATAGCGAACACGCAACTTTCCGCCTCCGGTTCATCTGTCCGAAAACGTGAAACACCGGAGATACTTTCCCGGATGTTTCCCCCCTTCGTCGGTATCACCTCCTATCGCGTTAGGGCATACCTAGCACCGCCTATTGCCTCATTATGTTTTGTGATGCTTTGTTTGCATTATATTTATTGTTTCTTCCCCCTCTTCTCTCGCTAGACACCGAGACCAACGCCGCTGCTATCCAGTACGCCTACGGTGTTGACGACCCCTCTCTTTTGCCAGAGCAACCAGGCAAGCCCCCCCCTTGATCACCAGATATCGCCTATTCTTCTCTATACTGCTTGCATTAGATTAGTGTAGCATGTTACTGCTTTCCATTAATCCTATCCTGATGCATAGCCTGTCCTTGCTACTACTGTTGTTACCTTTACCTGCAATCCTAATGCTTAGTATAGGATGCTAATTTATCATCAGTGGCCCTACATTCTTGTCCGTCTGCCATGCTATACTATTGGGCCGTGATCACTCAGGAGGTGCTCATGGGTATATACTATATACTTTATACATGATACATGTGGTGACTAAAGTCGGGTCGGCTTGTGGAGCACCCGTGAGTGATTCACGGATTGGGGGCTGAAAGGACCTTTGTCCCAACGGCCCTCTATGTGGATCTTTGTGACGAAGCGAACAGGGCAGGTTGAGACCACCTAGGAGAGAGGTGGGCCTGGCCTTGATTGGCGTTCGCGGATACTTCAATTAACATGCTTAACGAGATCTTGGTATTTGATTTTAGTCTGGCCACTGGCCTATACGCACTAACCAACTACGCGGGAACAGTTATGGGCACTCAACATCGTGGTATCAGCCGAAGCCTTCGTGACGTCAGCGACTGAGCGGCGCGTGCCGTGTTGGACCACGTAACGCAACTTCCTTTGTAATGGAGGTTGCTAGGTCTGCTCTCCGGCTGCCCTCGCAACGTGCAAGTGTGCAATGGGCGATGGGCCCAGACCCCTGCGCCATAGGATTTAGACCGACGTGCTGGCCTCTCTGTTGTGCCTAGGTAGGGCTGCGATGTGTTGATCTTCCGAGGCCGGGCATGACCCAGAAAAGTGTGTCCGGACAAAGGGGATCGAGCGTGTAGGGAAATGTGGTGCACCCCTGCATGGAAGTTAATATATTTGAATAGCCGCGATCTTCGGTAACAAGACGACTTGGAGTTGTACCTTGACCTTATGACAACTAGAACCGGTTACTTAATAAAACACACCCTTCCAAGTGCCAGATACAACCTGTTGATCGCTCTCTAACAGGGCAACGAGGGGAGGATCGCCGGGTAGGATTATGCTATACGATGATACTTGGTGAACTTACCTTCTGCTCTCTTCTACATGCTGCAAGATGGAGGTGGCCAGAAGCGTAGTCTTTGATAGGACTAGCTATCCACCTCTTATTCCGGCATTCTGTAGTTCAGTCCACATATGATACCCTTATTCCATTTGATACCAATGCATACATATGTAGTGTAGCTCCTTGCTTGCGAGTACTTTGGATGAATACTCACGGTTGCTTTGCCCCCCTTTTCCCCTTTATATACCTGATTGTTGCGACCAGATGGCGGATCCCAGGAGCCAGACGACACCACTGATGACTATTGCTACCCCGAGGGTGCCTACTACTACGTGACGGCCGCTGACGACTTGGAGTAGTTAGGGGGCTCCCAGGCAGGAGGCCTTGTCTTTTCGATCAATGTTGCTTTTGTGCTAGCCTTCTTAAGGCAAAACTTGTCTAACTTATGTTTGTACTCAGATATTGTTGCTTCCGCTGACTCTTGTGTATTCGAGTTTATGTATTCAGGCCCTCGAGGCCCCTAGCTTGTAATATAAAGCTTGTATTATTTTAATTTGTGTCTAGAGTTGTGTTGTGATATCTTTCCGTGAGTCCTTGATCTTGATCGTACACATTTGCATGTATGATTAGTGTACGGTCAAATCGGGGGCGTCACAAGTTGGTATCAGAGCCAGGTTTGCCTGTAGGAATTCCCCTTCCACACTTTTTGGCCGAAGTTGAGTCTAGACATTGCAAAACTTTTACTAACATGGTTGTGTGTCTTACGGGCCCACATCACCATTGGGTGGTAGTAGGATCTTTTATTCCTCATCTATACTCCGGGACTCTGATCTCTCTTCTATTCGGGTTAAAATGTTTTTACTAACTCTAACATTAGGATCTCGTGATCACATCCACCTAGAGAGCCCCTTATTATAGATGATCGCCGGCTGCACCAGAAGATTGCGAAGATAATCTCCGATGTTCTCTCGAGACACTTGTGTCCACCGCCTTTGCAAATTCCCTACCACTGCTATATCATTATGGATAACTACATACACTTGCCCTTTTCAATTCTATTGATCTTGTTATTACAAGATACCCCGAAATTCTCTCTATTGATCCGAGAATACTTGGTGCCTACTGCCTTGTAGTTCCTTGCCACCTGAATACCCCTATCGATAATTTCTCGCACTTATCGAGCATCCGCTCATCCCCAGTTGTTCATGTGTTTCACCAAAGTCTTCGAAATACTATTTGATCTTCCAAAAATCCTCAGCAGCTTATTGCTCTTGAAATTCTTGCTTGCTTGCATTATGGTTAATCCCATAAGTATAGTAATCTTATTGGCATCCTTTGTCACTATCATCTTGAGTCCATCGATTCAATAAATTACGAATGCTCGCAATCCTCAACCATATCCTAGAATTCATCCTTCCGGCTCAGACGCCATTTTTAAACATGAGCTGGATCTCGACCAACCAAATTACCATCGATTGTACCCCTAAGGCTATTCAACTTATCCATCCTTAATCAGAGTGTTTGCTTCTGATCCCTTGATTTGGAAATCATAATTCTTTTGCATTTGAACTTTGAATTAGTCAGTTGTTTCTATAATCTGACCTCCTTGCATTCTTTCTTCCTTTGGTTGAGTACCGATGCTCACATCAGATCCCTTGAGGACCACCGGAACCTTTGTTAGATTTTATCCGATAGTGTCCTTCATATTCAATCACTTTGGAAGTTCTTTCTCCGTTGGTAAATCCTATCCTCTGATTGACCAACCATGCTCTACTTTCGAGCTTGTGTTAATTACTCCTAAAAGTTTGTGGTATATGTTTCCATGATGCCCCGATGGGTTGAACCTATGCCTTCCCCTAATTTGTGTGAACCTGAAAACTTCTATGGGTCACACTCTACTAGTGTTTCCCCATAATTTTTCAACACTACAACATCTGGGAACGCGAGAGGTGAATGAAAGGTTATGCATTGGAGAAGTGGGAGTCGACCTTGAACTTAGTGTTCATGCCCATGGACCCGATGTGGAACTTATCATGGAAGCTTCTTGCAAAACTTTTTATCAGTTGGATAATTCTTTTGGTGTCTTTGAATTGGATCCCTTGCAACTATGGTTTCGGCCATATTGATATTCCTTGATTCCTTTTCTCGGACAAGTTAAAGTACTTGTCTTTTACAGATCAATACACTTGTCAACCCTCTATGTTGCTCTACCTCCGAGTATTACCCTCTGGTATCTCGATAATATCACCGAACCATGTTGCTTATTATGAGCCTTCATCAAGTATTATTCCTCACTGATTCCAATGTTTCCTGGTTCCGAGTTGTTAGTCACTCGAGAACACTGATAACTAAATCTGGTCCACACCATGATTAAACAACTCTTAGTAATCTCATTTACTCACGAGTTTGTACTCGAGCATGTCAATCGTAGCCTGATCGACTATCATCATAGTGCTAATTTTTAACTATACTACCTGGTCCTTATTCCCGGAGCATAATTTTTGACGATGAGCTGAGCTTACAACGATCTTCCTCATCATATCATTTTGCCTTGAACATCGAGCTTGGTATCGAGTTTGTGTCGTACCCTTGGTTCCAATAACCTTTCGCTTCACCATTCCTTTGACTTGATGTCATCGTCGAACGATTACATCTTGAAACCTCTCGACTAGTGTGTCGTGATCATCATCAGCATTCTGAGCTCTTGCAGGATATCAATTGAAATTATGTTGATAAATACCATCCTTACCCTCGATGATTAGTGTTATCATCGACCACTTTATTGACTTCCCTCCAACCGAAACTTATTCGTGTTTCGTGATATACCTTGAGATCCTTGCTATCCAGCATTTGTTCTTTACCTTGGAGTATTACCATCTTTTATGTCAAGAATGTCGTGAGAATTTCACCACCTCTTAAGAATTCTTGATACAAGTGATACTCCTTGCCATATCCGTTCGCTCCTTGGTCCCCGTGTTGTTTCTAACTGAAAAACCGACAATTGAACTATGATGTGCGACTTCAAAACTTCTAACAACCCTATTGCTTTCAAGTTTATGGTCGATATTTCATTCTTAGACCATTGGTTCTCGAATCACCGTTCTAACATTGATCGTACTACCTAAGTCCATATCTCAGGTGCGCTTTTCAACCAATGTTTAATAGTGTGTGTTTTCCTCAGGCATACCTCATTATATCATTTGATCCAACAAATGTTATCTCCTTGTTCACATAATTGTGGAAATCCCAATGAATTGTTGCTGAGTTCATCAGCCACCTCCTCGTCCTCTCCTTGGTTAAATGATGAACTCATGATTCCGAACTTGCTTCCATAGTTCATTTCCCGAGAATCTTGCAAATCCATCCCGTCAAATTGTGTTGCACCCCTTCCTTCTCAGGCATCATGAGTCTGAGGTATCCTGACACCAATCAGAACTGAACCTCGGTCAGATATGATGGTTGGGACTTATTTCCAAGAGTTATAACATTGGTCCTTATATATCGGTAAGGTGATGTCATGCCTAGCACACCTGGCCAGAGGACCTATTGTTATAGTTCCTCCTTTTTTAGCAAGGTTAACCATTCTGCCATGAGGAAATTGTAAGACTTATTCTATAAGTTTTTCCTGATGGATCCTTTGTGTATCCAAAGTCTGATCTCTACCCAGTGACCATGTCAATGCTATCTCGAAGCATGTCTGTGGTACTCCGATTTTCAACAAAGAACATTTGAAGCCCAATGTTAAATGTTTCCTGCTCAATTATCCAAACACCGTTGTATGGGTAATGTCATGAAATTTCTCTCCCCTTACCTAAAGGGTTTTCTACATTATATCCTGTCGTGGATATCATGCTCTGCTTGTCATTGGAAATGATATACCCATGAAATTATGTGCTTAAACACATTTTCCCCTTCCATTGTTCTGTTTAACCTGATGATCACATTTTCCTTTTCATTGGTTTGTTTGACCTTTCTTGTGATCTATATAATCTAAGCAGTAAAGATTCACTGCTTATGTAAACACCTCGATGTACAATTCCGTCAGCAAGACCCTGTTACTATTGTTGATGACATTCCGGTAGCCGCCGATGGACGAGAACTTTGCCTATTGGTCCGCCTCGTTCAACGAGCAGGAAAACGGTTCTCTTCGTCCCTCGCCCTTGGTACCGATGTTGTTGCCGACATAACTGACAGGCTATCCTCTGACATGCCTTGCTTACATGATCGTGCAAGACATTACTGCCCTTCCTACTTCTAACCCACATGGTGGGCCCATAACCCAAAGGTCCCAGGATCGAAACCCGACTCTCCTGTACACCCACGGTTTCCAAAGTTACCCCTCGCGTGTGGCCTCGTTTGTAATTCATGGGCCACCGTCCTAGTGATCTATTCTGGTAACAGACGCAATTCTCAATCTCGTTGCTCTCGACCCCTTTCGCACGTTGTTTCAGGCATCGAACCATTGCCTATCCGTTTGAAACTTCTCATGGTACCTTCATACTTTGCTTTCGATGTTCTATTAAATTTCAACTCGAGAGATACTTCTGTCACATTCCCTGCATTGTTCATCAGATAATTAACCCTATAAGGGCCAGTTCACCCGAAGTTACTCTTTACTTCCCCACTTAAATCTCGGGACGAGATTTCTTGTAGTGGAGGAGATCTGTAACACCCCGATAGTTCAGCTACAGTAATCCCCTTCTAATGATGCCTTGTCATCATTGTTAATGTTACTAATATCACTTTGATTATAATCCAGTCCAAATTTTAAATTCAAATTAAAGTCAAATTTCAAACTTCCCAAATATACAAAATAAAATGTTCGCACTATTCTACAAATTCCCCTGATCATTTGTCATGTTGAAACCAACATCTTTTGACTCACCAATTAATCCCTAATAAAATATAAAGTGGTCCGACAGCAACAAAAATAACCATTTTGAAATAAACAAATGTTTACGTAGTTCCAATTGACTTGAAACGTTGTGGGCCTCTCCAAACTAATAACTAATATTTATGTGAAAAGTTTCATAGTCAACTAAATTTATTTGGTATGAATTTTAAATGCAAAACATTGAAGAAAAGTAAAACAGAAGTTAGAAAGTATAAAAGGAAAATGCCATAGTGCAGCTGGACCTTAGTCCACAGTGCAGGCCCAGCCCACCTAAGCCCCCTCATCCCCTACCTCTGTTCATCAGAGGCACGGTGGCCGCCCGTGCGACGTCCGATGGCCGCGGATGGACACATGCCGGCCATCCATTGCCTCCCCGCGTTGATATAGGTCATCGTCGAGCACTCGGACGAAACCCTAGCCCTTTTTGCCCCTCGCTACCCCCTCTCCCTCTAGGCTGTCCTCGCCTGAGCACAGATGTCGCCACGCCGTCGTCGTCCTCGTGCACTGGAGCCACCTGATACGTCTCCGTCGTATCTATAATTTTTGATTGTTCCATGCCAATATTATTCAACTTTCATATACTTTTTGGGCAACTTTTTATACTATTTTTGGGACTAACATATTGATCCAGTGCCCAGTGCCAGTTCCTGTTTGTTGCATGTTTTTTGTTTCGCGGAAAACCCATACCAAACGTAATAAAAACTGACGGAGATTTATTTTGGAATATTTATGAATTTTGGGAAGTGGAATCATCGTGAGACGGTGCCCGAGGGGGGCACGAGGTAGGGGGGGCGCCCCAGGGTGTCAGGCGCGCCCCTGACACTCGTGGCCACCCCGTAAGGTGGTTGGAGCCCTTCTTTCGCCACAAGAAAGCTAATTTCTGTATAGAGATCGTGTCAAAATTTCATCCCAATCGGAGTTACGGATCTCCGGGAATATAAGAAACGGTGAAAGGGAAGAATCTGAGAACGCAGAAACAGAGAGAGACAGAGAGACAGATCCAATCTCGGAGGGGCTGTCGCCCCTCCCATGCCATGGAGGCCATGGACCAGAGGGGAAACCCTTCTCCCATCTAGGGAGGAGGTCAAGGAAGAAGAAGAAGGAGGGGTATCTCTCCCCCTGGCTTCCGGTGGCACCGGAGTGCCACCGGGGGCCATCATCATCACCGCGATCTACACCAACACCTCCGCCACCTTCACCAACATCTCCATCACCTTTCCCCCTCTATCTAGAGCGGTCCACTCTCCTGCAACCCGCTGTACCCTCTACTTGAACATGGTGCTTTATGCTTCATATTATTATCCAATGATGTGTTGCCATCCTATGATGTCTGAGTAGATTTTCGTTGTCCTATCGGTGGTTGATGAATTGCTATGATTGATTTAATTTGCTTGTGGTTATGTTGCTGTCCTTTGGTGCCCATCATATGATTGCGCGTGTGGATCACACCATAGGGTTAGTTGTATGTTGATAGGACTATGTATTGGAGGGCAAGAGTGACAGAAGCTTCAACCTAGCATAGAAATTGATGCATACGGGATTGAAGGGGGACCAATATATCTTAATGCTATGGTTGGGTTTTACCTTAATGAAGATTAGTAGTTGCGGATGCTTGCTAATAGTTCCAATCATAAGTGCATAGAATTCCAAGTCAGGGATGACATGCTAGCAGTGGCCTCTCCCACATAATACTTGCCATCGGTCTAGTAAAGTAGTCAATTGCTTAAGGGGCAATTTCGCAACTCCTACGATCACTTTTCCACACTCGCTATATTTACTTTATTGTTTCTTTTATCTAAACAGCCCCTACTTTTCATTTACGCAATCTTTATTATCTTGCAAACCTATCCAACAACACCTACAAAGTACTTCTAGTTTCATACTTGTTCTAGGTAAAGCAAACGTCAAGCGTGCGTAGAGTTGTATCGGTGGTCGATAGAACTTGAGGGAATATTTGTTCTACCTTTAGCTCCTCGTTGGGTTCGAGACTCTTACTTATCGAAAACTGTTGCGATCCCCTATACTTGTGGGTTATCAAGACCTTTTTCTGGTGCCGTTACCGGGGAGCAATAGCATGGAGTGAATATTCTCGTGTGTGCTTGTTTGCTTTATCACTAAGTAATTTTTATTTGTTGTTCTTAGTTGTTTTCTATCTTTAGTTATGGGTAGGAAACGCAAAATACCAAAAAAATTAGTTGTACCTACTGAACCAATGGTTGAAGAACCAATCAAAATCTACCACACTACTGAAGCCTATTACTTGGATCATCTTTGATCCCTATGTGCTCATGTTGAAACCCCAACTAGCTTAGTTGAGGGCAAAACTTTAGATGAGCATGCTTATTATGTGCGACACCGAATATCTGAAAAGGGGGAAACTTTACTGGATCAAATTCATCGTTTGCAATGCTATGCTTGGAATTCATGTGAAATATATGATTTTACTTGTTGTTCTGAAGACCCTAAGAAACACCTTCCCTACCAATGTCTGTTTAGTGATAATAGAATCGTATCCTCTTATGCTAAGGGTGTTTATAGTTACTATGATGTTCAACAAATTGAATATTTTGTTGCTTTTAAGGGTGCTCATGAAATTGCTTCTTTGATTGAAAAGTATGATGCTACTCTTTACAAATCTGAAAATTTTGCCATATTTAAATATTGCTATGATAATTATGCTTCTAATGCCTATGTTGAACCATATATTGAGTACTACTCCGCTGTCCAAGAAGAGATTAATATTTTGCAGGAGTCTATGGAAGAACAAATTGATGAAACTGTGAGCTCATTGGATGAAAAAGATGATGAGGAGAGCGAAGAAAAAAAAGGAGGAAGAGCGGATTAGCTACCCGTGCCCACCTTCTAATGAGAGTAACTCTTCAACTCATACATTGTTTAATTTCTCTTCGTGCTTACCGAAGGATGATTGCTATGATGACTATTATGATCTCGTTGATTCATTTGAAATATCCCTTTTTGATGATGCTTGCTATGCTTGTGGCCAAGATGCCAATATGAATTATGCTTATGGAGATGAACTTGCTATGGTTCCTTATGTTAAACATGAAATTGTTGCTATTGCACCCACACATGATAGTCCTATTATCTTTTTGAATTCTCCAAACTACACTATATCGGAGAAGTTTGCTCTTATTAAGGAATATATTGATGGGTTTCCTTTTACCGTTGCACATGATGATTTTGATGAATATAATATGCATGTGCTTGCTTCTCCTACTTGCAATTATTATGAGAGAGGAACTATATCTCCACCTCTCTATACTCGGAGTGACAAATCCTAATCTCGATCTATGCCAACCCAACAAAAACCTTTGGATATACCTGTAGATCATCTTTACAAACACCCAGTTATGTTGTTATGTTTATTAGCACACAAGGTATTCCTCGGGTATCTAGGAGTTGCATAATCTCATAGTCGAAGGAATATGTATTTGACATGAAGAAAGCAATAGCAATAAAACTGAACGATCAATATGCTAAGCTAACGTACGGGTCTTTGATACATCTCCGTCGTATCTATAATTTTTGATTGTTCCATGCCAATATTATTCAACTTTCATATACTTTTTGGCAACTTTTTATACTATTTTTGGGACTAACATATTGATCCAGCCCAGTGCCAGTTCCTATTTGTTGCATGTTTTTTGTTTCGCAGAAAATCCATATCAAACGGAGTCTAAACGGAATAAAAACTGAACGGAGATTTTTTTTGGAATATATATGATTTTTGGGAAGAAGAATCCACGTGAGACGATGCTCGAGGGGCCCACGAGGTAGGGGGCGCGCCCCCAGGGTGTCAGGCGTGCCCCTGGACCCTCGTGGCCACCCCGTAAGGCGGTTGGTGCCCTTCTTTCGCCGCAAGAAAGCTAATATCCGGATAGAGATCGTGTTAAAGTTTCAGCCCAATCGGAGTTACGGATCTGCGGGAATATAAGAAACGGTGAAAGGGAAGAATCTGAGAACGCAGAAACAGAGAGAGACAGATCCAATCTCGGAGGGGCTCTCGCCCTTCCCATGCCATGGAGGCCAAGGACCATAGGGGAAACCTTCTCCCATCTAGGGAGGAGGTCAAGGAAGAAGAAGACGAAGGGGCCCCCTCTCCCCTTCTCTTCCGGTGGCGCCGGAATGCTGCCGTGGCCATCATCATCATCATCACCGCGATCTACACCAACACCTCCGCCATCTTCACCAACATCTCCATCACCTTCCCCCCTCTATCTACAGCGGTCCACTCTCCCGCAACCCATTGTACCCTCTACTTGAACATGGTGCTTTATGCTTCATATTATTATCCAATGATGTGTTGCCATCCTATGATGTCTGAGTAGATTTTCGTTGCCCTATCGGTGGTTGATGAATTGCTATGATTGATTTAATTTGCTTGTGGTTATGTTGCTGTCCTTTGGTGCCCATCATATGATTGCGCACGTGGATCACACCCTAGGGTTAGTTGTATGTTGATAGGACTATGTATTGGAGGGCAAGAGTGAGAGAAGCTTCAACCTAGCATAGAAATTGATGCATACGGGATTGAAGGGGGACCAATATACCTTAATGCTATGGTTGGGTTTTACCTTAATGAACATTAGTAGTTGCGGATGCTTGCTAATAGTTCCAATCATAAGTGCATAGAATTCCAAGTCAGGGATGACATGCTAGCAGTGGCCTCTCCCACATAATACTTGCTACCGGTCTCGTAAAGTAGTCAATTGCTTAGGGGCAATTCCGCAACTCCTACCACCACTTTTCCACACTCGCTATATTTACTTTATTGTTTCTTTATCTAAACAGCCCCTACTTTTTATTTACATACTCTTTATTATCTTGCAAACCTATCCAACAACACCTACAAAGTACTTCTAGTTTCATACTTGTTCTAGGTAAAGCGAACGTCAAGCGTGCATAGAGTTGTATCGGTGGTCGATAGAACTTGAGGGAATATTTGTTCTACCTTTAGCTCCTCGTTGGGTTTGACACTCTTACTTATAGAAAGAGGCTACAATTGACCCCTATACTTGTGGGTTATCATAGTCGAAGTAGGTCGGCGTGATGGACACCAGCTTGAAGAAGTAACAGTGCGGCCCTGCCGATGCAGGTCGTGAAGTGGTCAATGCAGGCTTGATGAAGTGACCGTGCGGCGATGCCGGTATGCCCGCTCCGTGTAATCCGTGGGGCGGAGATGTTGGTGATGATTTATCCTTTGTGATGCCGGACTCTTGTTCGGCTTGCCGAGATGATGATCCAAAGAAGTTGAGCTCGGCTCAACAAAGTGACGACGGGTCTAGCGCAGGTCGGCAGCCTTGGAGCAATATTGCCGGACTAGTTTGACACCAGCATCATGATGAAGATGACCTCAGGGGAGGCTTAAAAATTTACGGGCACGTGTTTAAATACAACGCACAATACCCTATAAGAGAATTCCTCTAAAAAGGTTGTCCAATATCATGTTCATAAAGAACCATGAATTCAGGTCGGATCCGTATTCGCGCAGAAAACGGATCCGAAAATTGGTCCACTCATCGGAAGGTTCCCGGAGTTTGAACCGTCGGATCGAGCTGAAATTTGGAGGGGTGGTAGATATGGGAATTACACAGTAGTTGAACGGTTGGATCTTCCCAAGAACCTCCGAGCTGGGCTCTAGAGACCACACCCTTAACTCGTCCAGATTCCCATTCAGATTTGACAGGGCTCCGGTATATCGTAGATTGTCGGAGATTCCTCCATCGGAACTTGAAGAAATTTTGCATGGCTGTTGCAGACGTAATTCCGCACTATTCCACCAAAGCAATCGTCAAACCGACGCTCGAGGAGGCAGTGACGGCGAATACAAGTTCGCTGTCCATAAAAATAGCACGGCCGCCCGAAGGCAATGTTGACGTTGAGCCCTCGAGCTCCATGGATGATTCCTCTATGATCATGGTAGAGATTGGAGTTGATGTTGAAGAAGGCCCCTGTCCGAACATGACGATCGAAGATGGAGCACGGTCCTCGGTCGAGCCAAGGTGACCAGTCGAGCCGGTGACGAAGATGCCGGCGTCGTAGTTGACCTGCGGGCGAGCCATTGATCCTTTTGCCGATCACACAGTGGAACTCTCAATGAAAGCACCAATGTCGGTGTCAAAACCGGCGGATCTCGGGTAGGGGGTCCCGAACTCTGCATCTAGGACAAATGGTAACAGGAGGCGGGGGACACGATGTTTACCCATGTTCGGGCCCTCTTGATGGAGGTAATACCCTGTGTCCTGCTTGATTGATATTGATGATATGAGTATTATAAGAGTAGATCTACCACGAGATCACAGAGGCTAAAACCCTAGAAGCTAGCCTATGGTATGATTGTCTGTATCTCTGTCGACTAGCCTGGCCTCGGTTTATATAATGCACCAGAGGCCTAGGATAACAAGAGTCCTAGCCGAATACGCCGGTGGGGAGAAGTCCTTGTCTTGATCGCCAAGTCTTGTGGAATCTTCCATGTATGCGGCAGCTGTCCGAACTGGCCCATGCGTATACGGCCATGGGGGGTCCTCGGTCCAATCTAACAGATCGGGAGATGACGTGGTGAGGACCCCCTAGTCCAGGACACCGTCACCGGCCGTCTCCGCTTCCATGGCTTCGCCTCGTGGGCCTTTGAGCCGCCCCTCTGAACAGCTCACGCCCGTGATGGCTGGGCCGCTGGTCGGCTCGTCCCGCCCCGGCTAGCCCGTACTGGTTGACCCGCTAGCCGTCTCGCCCTGCTCCAGATGGTACTGGGTCACTACTGCCGTTCTAAGCCGCCGCGCTGGCTGCCCGTTGGTTTCTTGAGCTGCGGCACTCCTGCCCCTGCCACTCCTCTGAAACTTGTCCGTGAACTGGTTTTGAGCGCCCCTCATATAACATTTTACTAGGGAAGGAAGGACAAGCTATTGTACTAATGAGTTGCGTGTACAGCTATGAATGGTGGCTATTGTTGATCAATCAACCTGCCTATCTGTTCGCTCACTAGCGTTTTACGTACATGGGCTGCTGCTCTCTTATGAGTGGATCTAGTTTAAAAACCAACATCAGTTATATCTACATCACCTTATTCAATCGAACACAACGAACGCATGCATTGGTGTCATGCCGTATCGCCACGACGTCTTATGGATAACTGACATTCAGAGATAAAAGACCACTATATTGATGGATGAGGTCATCTGGCTAAAGTATTTGGAGAAACTCAGCAAGAT
>NC_053027.1:39998101-40061515 GCF_003073215.2 Triticum urartu
GAGGAGAAGAAATCATCGCGTTTTACGATACGGAGCCGCTGCCAAGCCCTAAAACCTCTCGGGAGGGCTGATCTGGAGTCCGTTCGGGGCTCCGGAAAGGGGGAATCGTCGCCGTCATCATCATCAACCATCCTCCATCACCAATTTCATGATGCTCACCGCCGTGCGTGAGTAATTCCATCGTAGGCTTGCTGGACGGTGATGGGTTGGATGAGATTTATCATGTAATCGAGTTAGTTTTGTTAGGGTTTGATCCCTAGTATCCACTATGTTCTGAGATTGATGTTGCTATGACTTTGCTATGCTTAATGCTTGTCACTAGGGCCCGAGTGCCATGATTTCAGATCTGAACCTATTATGTTTTCATGAATATATGTGTGTTCCTGATCCTATCTTGCAAGTCTATAGTCACCTACTATGTGTTATGATCCGGCAACCCCGAAGTGACAATAATCGGGACCACTCCCGGTGATGACCATAGTTTGAGGAGTTCATGTATTCACTATGTGCTAATGCTTTGTTCCGGTTCTCTATTAAAAGGAGGCCTTAATATCCCTTAGTTTCCATTAGGACCCCGCTGCCACGAGAGGGTAGGACAAAAGATGTCATGCAAGTTCTTTTCCATAAGCACGTATGACTATGTTTGGAATACATGCCTACATTACATTGATGAATTGGAGCTAGTTCTGTGTCACCCTAGGTTATGACTGTTACATGATGAACCGCATCCGGCATAATTATCCATCACTGATCCGATGCCTGCGAGCTTTCCATATACTGGTTTACGCTTATTTACTCTCCCGTTGCTACTGTTACAATCACTACAAAATACCAAAAAATATTACTTTTGCTTCCTTTACTTTTGTTACCATTACCACTACTATCATATTACTTTGCTACTAAACACTTTGCTGCAGATGCTAAGTTTCCAGGTGTGGTTGAATTGACAACTCAGCTGCTAGTACTTGAGAATATTCTTTGGCTCCCCTTGTGTCAAATCAATAAATTTGGGTTGAATACTCTACCCTCGAAAACTGTTGCGATCCCCTATACTTGTGGGTTATCATATTTGCAGGTTGTTAATTGTGTTTTGTGTTGTGTATTTTGAGAGTACTTTCAGATATGAATGTCTTTTAAATTTCAGATTTGCAATATTGAGCATATGAAGTATTTTATGAATTCTAGAGATCTATTTTTAGCACTTAAAAATGTAGTTTAATAGGAGTATAAAAGTGCAGACAATGTGATTCTCAGAGAAGAAACTCCAAGTTCAGTTTCAGATAAGAAACTGCAACTTTCAGAGGCAGAGCATTTATATTAACATGGCCTTTTCAAACAATGTTAACATCATGCTGGAAGTTTTATTCATGGTTGAAACTGGAACTACCAGCCAGTTAACATCATGCTGATCAACATTCATGCATAGCACATCTTCATATGATGCACAGTCAAAAAGATATGCTATTTCAAAATGCCCACACAATGTCGAGTGTGCAAAAAATAGAGAAAATGAGGGACGAAGTTTTGGCAAGTGTAGGATGTGGTGTGCGTAGATGACAATTGGGACCCACATGTCAATAAAGACAGAGGCAAAAATTTTGGAGATATTTTCTCTGCACAGGTGGAATCGAACCCGGGCGGAACAGCTGTCGGGTAGTGTCACTCGGCCACTGGGCTAGTTCAGTTGTTTCGTTACTAATAAGGCACTTCCTCAGGTTGTCGGATCTCCTCCTGCGCCTTTGTGCGCTCGCCACGACGCCTTTGTCTGCCGTTGTGAACATGCTGAACAAACGAGAGAAATCTGGAGAGGACTGTACATGGAGAGGCGGACAGTCGGGACCCACCAGGTCTATGGCCGTACGCAAGCAAGTGCCTCATCGAAAAAATACTTCCTCCTAATGCTATACTGACGTTGGGGCCCACAAGTTTGTCAACATAGTTACATTTTTTTAGGTGCTTCAACGTAGTTATTATAGGATATAAATTCACAACGAAGCCGGGGAGCTGACAGGTATCATTTATTATCACTGGGGCAGCAAGTATCAGCTGGGTTTTGGGATGCCCCGTCTAGGCTTTCTTTTTTACATGCGCAACCCACGACCTCGGATGGGAGGTCCATAAGGCTGTTTGTATTTTCTTGAGGGCTGTCATGTATCGATCGGCCTATGGACCTCCCATCCGAGGTTTTATTTTTCCTGAAACATCGGCAGCCCAATTTATATATTTTTTTAAGAAAACGCAGTGGTCTGTTGTATTTTTCTATATAAGAATAGGAACGCCTGGTCCAACTTGTGTTTCCCTTCTAACTATATTATATATATTTAGATTATTTTATATGTTATTATATATTATTGTTATTGTTATCATATATTTAACAGATACTTACATATGTAAGAAAACAATATCCCACATCTTGTTAACTTATAAAAATAATTTCTTAACAATAAAATCCTAGATTTTTTTTGGCAACGGAAATCCTGGTGATTGTGTACAAAAGCTTGGTAAGATTTAAGGACCAATGTAATAATAAATTACTTATTATTTAAATATATATATATAACAAAATGCTCAACCCCTGTTTATGTTTTGATAACATTGTTGCGCCCACCCCAACATTATAATTAGAATCAGCCCAGCAAAATCGTGTATTTCGACAAAGTGCAAATGGCCTGTAATTTTAGGAAAAACATAAATGGGCTGCATGGACGCTACATTATTTGTTCACCCAGCCTAGCTAATGGACTGTAATTCAAAAGAAAAAGAGATCAAATGGACTGTAAATTCTATCCCGCAAAAAAAGACTGTAAATTCTGAAAAAATGGATTAAATACGTGCCATATTTTTTGAGTCTGAAATGTGGGCCAATAGGCCGAAGCCAATGCAAGTCGTTGTCAACTTAGTCAACAAATGATTCTGACATAGTTAGCCATTGGATTTACATCCAACGACCGGCATTCATCTTGAATCTCTCGTCTTCTTCCTCCAGCGCCGCCGGGACCACCTGCTCCCGCCTCCTACTGCTAGCAGCTCTGCTTAGCACGCTTCGCTGTGAAGCGCTACTCCACCGTTGGACAGGCCATCCCTCCACCCCTCCACACCTCCTGTTCTTCTCCACCGACTGCCGAACCACACCACACCAGAACCAGTTAACCCTCGTACACCTCTCCATCTGCGAATTTACTCCTGCGTCTTCCCATCTCCGGCTCGTTGCTGTCCGGGGCCTCGCCGTCGTCCACCACCTTGGATGCGCTCGGCACAGAGTGGTCAACGTGGTCAACAAACGACACCATCGGAAGTAGACTGTGTGTGGAGAGGCTGACAGCTGGGTCCACGGCCGCGTGCAAGGAAATGCCTCCTTATTACGCACAAAATAATGATTCCTCCACCTGACAGCTGGGACCCACCGGAAGGGTCTCTGTATTTCGCGAAAAAAACGTTCCCACCGCTGACAGGTCGGACCCACCAGCTATATCTTCGCACGCAAGGAAGTGCCTTCTTATTACGCATAAAAATGAATACTCCCCCTGCTAGTTGGGACCCACCTTAGTGGGAGGCTGACTTGTGGGCCTACTAAATTGACAGGGACGGAGTGCTTTGTCAACTTAGTCACTATGAACAATTCTAGCTCCAGTGGCCGTAAGATGTCCATCCAATGGTCGTAGTGCTTCTTCAACCTCTGGTCTTGTTGCTCCAGCCGCCCAAAGCAGTGTCGGTCGTGCCGCATGCTCCTGCCTCCCGTGGCCGGCTGTGCTGCCGCGGAGGCCTCACCGCTCCCTACTATTCCCACCGCTGGCCAGGCCATCCCTCTACTCACCCACACCCCCTGTTATTCTGCGACGACGGCAGCCTCACACCGCAGCGAACCAGTGAACCCTCGTACTCCTCTACGCATGGGCATCCACTGCCGCGTCTTCCCTGGCTCCGCGTCGTCCCATTCCTAGGCCTCGCCGTCGTCCACCGCCCTGGTGCTCTCGGCACGGCATGGTCAACATGGTCAAGGAACGGCTTCCATCGGACGTGGACTGTACGTGGAGAGGCTGACAGCTGGGTCCACGGCCGCAGCAAGGAAGTGCCTCCTTATTACGCGCAAAATAATTATTCCTCCACCTGACAGCGAGGACCCATCGGACGGGCCACCGTATTTCGCGAAAAAAACGTTTCCCCCCGACTGCTGGGACCCACCAGCTACATCTTCGCACACAAGGAAGTGCGTCCGGGCAAAAAAAAACGATTCACCCCCCTGACTGCTGGGACCCACCAGCTACATCTTCGCATGCAAGGAAGTGCCTGACAGTCGGGACCCACCTGGTCGAAGCGTACGTAGCGTTGTCATTCTGACGCGAACGTGTACGTACATACTGGTCGATGTAGAGGCGCGCACGTGTCGTAGTAGAGGCGCGCACGTAGCATGTACACGTACGTACAGCGGCCAGTGTGCAAGAAAGAAAATACGGCCACGTACGTACGTACGGGCAGGTCTCGAACGCCTACTCGCGCATACATACGGCCAGGGCTCGTGTACATGGCGGGTCGGAATGGAGAAACAGCGTCGTCGTCGTGTTCATGGGGAGCCAACCGGCTGGGTCGGAACGGAATGCGTCGTCGTGTTCATCGGGGGGGGCTTGGACGGAACAGCCGATGGAAACGAGGCCTGGCGTACCACAGAACGGAGGAAACGGCCTTGTGTTCGACCGGCTACGTTCGAAACAGGATCTTGTTCATCGGAAGGGGTCTGGCATACCGCAAAACGGAGGAAATGGACCTCCTACGACCGAAACGGGGGTCCTGTTGATCGGGAGGGGTGTGGCGTACCGAAAAACGGAGGAAACGGACTTGTGTTGGAGCGTTACGGTCGAAACGGAGGTCCTGTTCATCGGGAGGGGTGTGGCGTACCGCAAAACGGGACTCCACGGGATACTATTCATCTCCACCGTCGACCCCTCCAGCCTCCACGGGCTACTGTTCATCCACCGTCGACCTCCTCCAGCCTCCACCTGCGACTGTCAATCCACGGGCTCCTGTTCATCCACCTCCACTGCGCGCTACTCCACCGGCTACTGTTCAACCAGCCCTCTCCGCGGGCTCCTGTTCAACCACCCCTCCACGGGCTACTGTTCATCCTGCCCTCCACCGTCTACTGTTCATCCTGCCCTCCACGGGGTGGTCCTGTTCATCCAGCCCTCCACGGGGTCCTGTTCATCCAGCCCCAACCGGCTCGATCGATCGGGGGTACTGTTCATCCAGAGGCAACATCACGGGGTCCTGTTCATCCACCCTCACCGGGAACTGTTCATCCAACCCCCCCCCCTGCAACACTCACTGTTCATCCAGAGGCAGCATCGATCGGCTTCAGTTAGCAGCAGTAGCGAAGGAATCGCTCGATCAGGTTCAATTAACATCCATCGATCGATCGCTCGGGTTCAGTAACGCGTAGCCTGCAGTGAAATCGCTCGGCTTCAGTTAGAGCCCAACGCCTCGCTCAGGTTCAGTTAGAGCTCAACGCCTCGCACACACGCGCGTACGTACGAGAGAAACGCGCATCGCTCGGCCCCCGACCACCCACCGTAACCGGGGACTCCCCGATATTTTCCGCGCCCTTGGTTCTACCACAGTTTTTTCCGTCATGGACAGCCCAAAGAATGTCATGCAGCTGCGTCTCCGGCCCGCCCAGGACGAAAAGCCCATTTTCTGCCATGATTTTTTGTCATAGAAGTAGGAGCCCACCACATCTATGATAATACCGTATTTTTTCACAATTATCGTCATAGAAGTGTCATAAGTATGACAGAAAAGATTTTCGTTCGGCCCAAAATGTCACGGATGTGTCTTTTTTTTGTAGTGCAATTTCATCCCGCCCGGGTCTGGTTGGGATGTATGCAGCCTACCAAACGCGTCATTGGTCTCATGTCCCGGCCTCCTGGGGAACCAGAAGGAGAGGAGCTTGTCCGTACGCGTCGTCAAGTTGTGTACGTGTACGCCGTTTGGGGCGCGCGCGGAACCCGCACAGGTACATCAGATGGGTGAAAAGATGATCCTACCCTTTTTTATGAAGAGGTACGCAACAATCTCATTTGTCCTTATGTCTAGGGGTTGTACGGAACAAGAAGTGACAAAACTATCATATTGCAACATCTTTGTTTTTTTTTCTATTTACTGCAGTTAACTTTAAAAACTAAGCAATATTTTCTCTTCGTCCTCGCATTAAAAACGATCAAGCATTATTTGATTTCTGAGACAATGAGGCATCCGTCGATCCGACACTAAACTATTAATTTGATCAGGACACTAAACAACTTAAAAGTGCTAATTAATGTCTGTTTCTCAAAAATAGGTTAATCTGGAGAATATTTTACATCCATTATTTGGGTGTGTGAGCACAACTCTTGAATGAGTCTCCTCTCGGTCCTCTGGAGAAGCAACACGGACATATTTTTGTCTTCTGGCTGTCCTTTTTTTTGTTGGTGTCTATCAAAGGTGTAGAGTTGATTTCGACACGAAGCACCAAAGTGCTCGTGAGATGAACAGATCCAGACGAGAACAACTACTTAGCACGACGACACCCAGGAATTGCCATGCGTTCTTGGCGATTCAACGCTGCACGCGTGCGTGCAGAGCCATTTACTCACCACTCCCTGAGCCAATGTGTTGCCTTTTGTCCACCGGTGGGTACACGGGAATCAGTATCCTTTAAGTAAGTGGAGGATATAATATATTCTGCGCTAAATAAAGTAAAAAAGGTGGAGGATATATCGCTTTATAAAGCACATGTGCGTGGCACAGAATTAATACCGGTGCAACTTGCGCATGTCCCCGTCACAAGGGAATGAACTCTGGTCTGGTGTGAGGGAGAAGAAAACTAGTATTCCCTAGACTCTGCATGTGCTGATATCCACAAACTTTGGCTTAATCTATAACTCATTTTGAGATAATAGAATAGGGGTATCAACAATGCACCCTTAGAGCATCTACAAAATCCGGCTCCTCAAACGTCTGCGGACGCGTCCGCGGGCACTGACCGGCACCCCTCATATTTGCCATCCTGCATCCACGTATCTCATATCCGGCGTCTTACATCCATACTACCCATGCATACGTTGATCTAGCCTACGTGATCAGACGATGGACAACAAAATTGAGTTGTAAAGGAACACAAGATCGACTACAAACGGATCAACATACTTCACCACATCCAAAAGATCATAGTTCTTCCACGGACAAGTTCACAAACTTCTACAACTAAAACGATATAAACATTGAGGAGGAGGGGGCCGGAATCACCACCTCCTCGCCGGGCCTTTGCCCTTCCGGTCGCCGGCGCAGCTGTAGGCGTCCGCGGCTAGTGGAGGGTCTTGGTCGTCGGGCGACGAGCTGCAGCTGTCGCCACCGTCGGAGAAGACGATGAGCCCCTTCATACGACGAACCGCCCTGTCCTGCTCCCGCTTCAGCCTTGCCACCTACGCCTTATCCGCCGCTGCCTCCTTCAACTCGTGCTCCGGCTACTCAATGGCTAGCCGGAGCGCCTTGGCGTTCTTCCGTCGGAGGCGGCGAGCGTCCGTCTTCGCCGTCGTGAGGGAGCGGCGGTACACCCAGGCAAGAAGACGTGCGTCCTCGTCGGCATCCGGCTCCATCCCGCGGCAGCGCATGGACTACTCCGCCGCCTCCCTCTCCCGTGCACACTGCCTCTCGCGGCGCATGGTGCACGCCTATGACTCCGGAGTGCGCGTGCGGGCCGGAGGCGCGGGCACAAGCACCCAGCGTTAGTCGCGTGCAGGAGCGGCCGCCAGGGGAAGGAGACGACACGGGGCCGGCATGGACTGTGCTGACCGGGCGTCGCTGCGAGCGAGTCAGGAGGGGCCAGCTCCGGCGTCCGCGCTGCGCTGGCGCGGGAGGTGTGGTGACGCTCCATATCCGGAGCTGCCGCCGGACTCCACCTTGGACCGCTCTAGCGCAATGCGGAGGGCCATCTCCTCCTCGTAGTCGAGCTCCGAGGTAGAGTGGCTGCCGGAGCTGCTCATGGTGGTGGATGGGATCGGAACCGGAAAGGGACATGAGTGGACGAATGAAGCGAGAGAGGGAGAGAGTGAGCTAGGGTTTGAGCTCGCCGTCCGAATTGAGGTTTTTTATGGGGCCCATGATGGACCGGACCTGTCAGACGGACGCGCCCGGGCGTGCCCGGGCCGCCCCATATCCGTCCTATATTTGGGCTGGATATGAGGGGTGCCGGTCAGCCCGGACATTTGAGGCCCGTTTGAGAGCTATGGTTGGGTTGAATTTTTGTGACCGGTCACTGACCGAACGGCTTATCTGGACGGTTGAGACGGGTATGAGAGACCCGGCTGTAGATGCTCTTACTAGCGAGTAGCATCCGTCTCCTTTGACTCGATCACCAACCATTTGAATATATGTTGATTGCTGGGTTTAATCATAGTAATCTTGACCGTGTCTAACTAGTTACAGTATTAGCCAAAGAAGGGAGGTTTTTTTGCGGGCAAAAAAAAAGCTACTAACTGAGAGATCATGGAGTTGGCGAGGGGAGCAATGGGCACCCTCCTCCCCAAACTTAGAGAGCTGCACCCTTGGTAGATGCTACTCTGAAAAATGCGAGCATCCACGTACCCAGCGGTTCTTCCACCCATACTAGTCTTGTCCCAAAATGTTTTGCATTTTAAGTCAATTTTTTACTTTCACTAAGTTATAGAGAAAATATCAACATCTAGTACTAAATAAGTATACTATGAAAGTATATTGTATGATAGATCTAACTAGCAGGGCGGCCACACATTTGCGTCGCTAGACTTTTTATTGATGGTATATATTTTGCTGTCAGACTTGCTTGAATTTAGACATTTAACATTATCATTTGATACTATATAAATTAAATGTTTTACAAATCATTAAAATTATTTGGCTTGAATTGGTCTTTGAAGTTTGAGTTCAATTTTTTTTTCATTGCATCAAAATTACTCGTATTTTAGACATATTTAAAAATTTTCTTTTAGTAGTGTATTGTTAAGATCATTTTGTATCATCTCCCATGCGACTCAGCAAATGTGCTCCTTTACCATTGTATTGTATGCAAAAATAATTTTAGTTTCACTGCTCACTGGGTGATCTTTGTAAAATCTAAAACTGAAATATTGCTAGAAATATCTGTAGAACTCTCATTGATTTTTTTATGCATAAGTGTCAATCAGATTCTTCCATGTAATAGCATGAATTGATCACCCTCCAAAACAGAATGAAAGAATTCTTAGTAGTAGTTTAAACAGTAGAAGAACTCTGCTGTTAAATATTTAAGAAATACATGTCTGTCCATCAAAATCATATCGATGCTTATAAGTTCATCAGCCGAAGGGTTGATTGAATCCCACATTCTCATTACCCTGGCTTTAATGTTCCGTGTTTGTCCTCTTGTGGTTAATCCACTCAACTTCATGTACGCCATAGAGTTGTTCTCTTCAAACGATTTTAAAAAGACTTGTTTATTTATAATGCACCTATGAAATTTAATTAGAACTAAGTGATCTCACTAATCATCAATGCACCTGAAAACAGGTTATTCATAAGGAAGTTGAGACATGTTGGAAATATCTAAACACACATGAAGATTGCGGTTATTACCCAAAGTTGATGACGTTCCTTCTGCCCTTGGTTACGCTGGGCGTCCTGCTGCCTGGTCGTGCCTTCGATCTCCCAGTGCGACCGAGCGTTGTCAGTGCATATGGATATGTTGATGTGTTGTTGTGCCTTTGATCTGCTGTACTCGTGGTGTCATGGCATGTTTTATTGTGACTTCGATTCGCTGTGTGCGCTACCCTGCGCTTATATTAGTCCAACAATTAGAGAACCCGCACTGGGCTATGGATGAGTGCCCGTGTGCTTCTCAGCTTGTATGTGCTTTGTTGTGGCCAGAAATAAATCCTTGTGCATCTCAACAAAGCTTGCATGCAGAAAATCAATCCGTTGCTTCTCAGCTTGCATGTGCAATAGTATAGATCTGCGTCCTTGCCTAATCTCTACCATTGATACATCTTAGTTTTAGAGTGGCAAATCACCACCGTTCAATAGTATAGAAGATAGATGGTACTAATTTGGTATGATAGATATCGATACTATTTTCTATAAATTTGAGCAAACTTCAAAATTTTGATTAATTTATAACAAACTTTGGAATGCAATGTATTATGAGACGGAGAGAGTAGTATTTAACTGTACATCGACGATCTCATAACATTTGTTGTGATGTGGTTCCTCTCACCTAAGTACTTAACATTCCAGCAAGCTTGCCTTATCCATTTACTGCATCAATCCCGCGGTCAGTGAGGTATATTTATCTGAGAGACCACCGCTCTAGATCTTGAATGTGTTTCAGTAGAACGCGCACGCGTGTGTGCATGTGTATAGTAGTGTGAGCGTGGGTCCTTGTAATCCAGAATAAAAAAAGATTGATATAGACATGCAATCCATTATTTGTCCACGGCATCATAAAAATCCTATTGTCTCATCGATTGCATCCTGCCCAAGCCAGGTACGGTACCCACAATCCTAATACACGCACGCGCATTAGCATGCTATAAACTAAACCAGCGCCTAGTCACAGCCACACCAGTGGAGACCATCGAGTGCCGGCGATGGCTGAGCTCGCTGGGGGCGCCGTCCGCTCGCTGTTGGGCGTCATCCGCGACGAGGCTAAGCTGCTGGGCAGCGTCCGTGGTGATGTGCAGTTCATCAAGGAGGAGATGGAGAGCATGAACAGCTTCCTCCTGCACCTTGCTGGGAAGACGCCCCGCAGCGGGGAGCATGGCGAGCAGGTCCGCACGTGGATGAAGCAGGTCCGCGACCTCGCTCATGACTGCAGCAACTGCATCGACATCTACCTAAGGCGCGGTGATCCGGCGGTCTACCGCGCCAGAGGAATCCTGCTGGGTTACGTGTGGTGGGTGCCTTGGTTCGTGAAGAAGACGCTCGCTCAGCACCTAGCAGCCACACAGCTGCGCGACCTCAAGGCCCGGGCGCGCGACGTTGGCGAGCGGCGGCTCAGGTATGGCGTCGAGGTCCCGGCGAAGGCAGAGTCCGACAAGCTGCTGACGGAGGCATCGTCGTCGTCGTCGTTTCAAGCTGCTGTGGGAGTTGCAGCTGAAGGAGACCATGACTTGGAACAAGACTACTACGCGGCGATAAGCGATGATCCCCGAAGGGAGCTAGCCTTTTCCAAGCCTCGCATTTTTTACAAGTGCACCGAAAAGCTAATTCACTGGCTCGAACACCAACAAGAGCATGGTCAATTCCAAGCCATCGCCATTGCAGCACCGGACGAAGAGGATGGAAGCCAAATTCTGAATGAAGCGTTGGCTCATGATTCCGTCAAGGAAAAGTTTGACCACACATTCATTCTATGTGACTGGTCTTTCCTGCAAAAAACATTGGATTCATTTGTCAAAAGAAAAGAACCCTGGGATTTTCTTGATGACATCCTGCAGCAGCTGAAAGGGGAGGCAGATGAATCGGTCAAAGAATTTGGTGAGGAAGACATCGACGAGATGATTGGGAAGATCAAGGAGAAGATCGAAGAGCACCTGGAGGAAGCTGATAATAAAGGTTGCCTGGTTGAACCCTTGGAAGTACTCCACAGCATCTTGCAGGTGCTGCTCCAGGACACCAACGCCGGTGAGGATCAAAATCAAACCCAGGAAAAGATCCTCAACGAGACAGTAGAGAAGATGAGGAAGTATCTGCTGGTCGAAGCAGCAGGTGAAAAGGCCAGCTCCTGCAGGATTGGCGTCGAGCATCCCCAATTCATAGCCATCCTGCAGAAGCTACTTCCCAAGCAGGCCACCACACCGGGGAAGGCAGCCACAACTAAACCGGGCGAGGATCACATCGTGAAGAATATCAAAGACATCACGCTGAAGATTCAAGTGCAGATCACGCCAGAGCTGCTGCCAGTGTCGCTTCATCAGCAAGATAAATCAGTGGAAGAATCAGGCAAAGACCAGCCGTCACAGCAGGACTGCAGGGAGAGGATTGAACAAGTCCTGAGGAGGATCAAAGAGCATCTGTTGATTCAAGAAACCGTGGGGAGGGTTAGAGAACACCTGCGGGGTACAAGGACACTGGTCGTTCTCCACAATGCCTCTGGCTACAAATGGGACGAAACCGCAAAGGCCTTGCAAGATTTGGGTTGCAGTTCAATAAAAGTGGTAGTTACCACAAAATACATGCAGAGGGCCAACGAGTTTTGCTATGGGACAGAACCAATTGTATACTCTTCCATTGAATATTACCGCAGTACAGCGCTCCAACTTACAAATCGGCGAGTCAATGACGACGAGAGGTACAACGCCGAAATTTTCCATGAGATCTTGGAGAAATGTAGGGTGGAGATGTCGGTGGATCCATTCTGCATAAAGATGTTCATCCATGCTCTGTTTGCCAATCCAATGAGGAGCAGAGAGGAACTGGATAAGTTGAGCAATAGCCTCGTGTTTGGAGGATCCATGGAGACTAATGGCTACAAGATGATCAAGTTCTCCTACGACGATCTTCCTAGGGAATACAAGACCTGCTTGCTGTATCTAGCCATCTTCCATAAAGATGAGAAGATAAACCGTAGAAGGTTAATCGGACGGTGGGTTGCGGAAGGACTGATAACTAGACAAGACTGGCCTAGTTCAGTAAGTCAGGCCGAGCATTGTTTTGAAGTACTTGCCGACTTATGGCTTGTCTGTCCTCATGGCATTGGTGTTGCAGGGAAGGTCAAGAGCATTACAGTGCATGAACAAGTGTACAATTTCATCACCAAGATGGCCAGGAAAGAACACATTCTGGACACACGTCTGTCTCGGAACCTGGCTCGCCACTTCTCCATTCTCAGCAACATCAGGCTCCGTCCCTCGGATAGCATCCTCGACTTTTTGAAGCAACCATCACGTGCATCATCTCAGTTAAATCTCGTCAAGGTCCTGGATCTGGAAGGCTGTTCATCCCTGAGAGATAACCAACACTGGCTCAGGAACGTGTGCACCTCGTTAATACTTCTCAAGTATCTGAGCCTAAGGAACACAGATGTCACTCAGCTGCCTAAGGAGATCAACAGGCTCCAACAGCTGGAGGTGTTGGACATCCGGCACACTCCTATGAATGCCTCCGCCATAAAACACCTCATGCTACTGAAGCTGAAGCGTCTACTGGCTGGTCAAAGTATAGGCACTGACACTGGTGGTGGTGGTGGTGATGCTAGCACAGTTTCCACTGTCCAGAAGATGCCTCACAAGGTCAGGAAAATGACAGATCTGGAAGTGCTATCCCATGTACAGGCTTCGAAACATCATGCTACTGAGCTGAGAGAGATTGGCCAGCTATGGCAGCTGAGGGTGCTTGGTGTTGTCATTTATGACTGGAAAGCTCAACTTGAGAACTTACTCCAAGGGATCAGCGATCTGAATGAGTGCCTTCAGTCTCTATCCATTGAGATCAAGCCTCTGCCTATCACTGCCAGCAAGGCTGCTACTCCTTGTGACATCCCTGCAGCCAATGCTATCAGTGCCCACTGTAAAAACACACCCAAGCTTCTTGAAAGCCTGAGCATCAGTGGAGTCACAATGCATGGGGGTCTTCTCCAATTGTTTGCTACAGGCTGCGAAAAACTTGCCAAGGTAACTCTTGACAACACCTTGTTGGACCAGCGTGATATGGAATCCCTCGCAGGTTTACACAACCTACGCGGCCTCAGGCTCCGCCATGTTACTTTACACACTGGGAGCATGCTTATAATCCAGACCAATGGGTTCCAAAATCTCAAGTATCTTGTTGTTGAGGGGGGCGGCATCACTGACATCAACTTCGAAATCACCGACATCGACTTCGGACCTGGAGAAGCTCCTAAGCTTGAAAAGATTGTCTGGCTTGTCGACGGGATAGAGTCTCTCTCGGGAATCAACAACCTTCCCAAGTTGAAAGAAATAATGTTCAATGATGGTGTCACGCTACCAGATCAGGTGAAACAAACCTTAGAAGATCATCCAAACTTCATTGATGATAACATTTTACCTTACACGGTGGTCCATCTATTCAGCAGGATTGCTTCGCCCATTCACGTATGTTTTACTATTATTCTGCTTGTGTGTGAACTAGATTACACTCATATATGTGTTTATATTCAAATGTGAGTTCATTTCTCTACAGCCAGCAGGGGTGTCTGATGGTAACTGTAAGATGTGTTATGAGTGAGGGTGTACGGTTATTTGTCCTAAACTAGAATAGTGGTGAGCAGGCAACATCTTAATAAAATTTGCACATATAAATTGAGAAGAATATCAAGCCCTAATAAATTATTACCAAAATAATATTAACTAGCAAAGTGACCCATGCAAGTGCCCAAGCAATATCCATGTTTATTTTTATTTTCTCTAGCAAAGGTACGGTCTTCTATTAATATGTATATCATCTTAATTAAAATGATACTATTCCTTCTAAACATCATAAGAAAAGTGTAAGCCACTAAACGCTAGGTAAACTATCAACTGGAAACAACTTTTAAAATATTTGAGAGCTGAAACTCAATCTGGTTCAAACAAAAAAAACGAGGATAATAGAAATGACCATTACAAGATGATATAAAAAATCACTTGTGATTTTCTCCCAGTAGGTTAAAAGCAATTGAGTAAGCATTCGAAACTTTACATATTAATCATATGACAATATCTTATCTTCATATGGATTTTTACACTTTTCCCCAGAATTTTTATAGATGGCTTTGATAAAATTACCACCGTAAAGTTGCTTTCTACTACATAATATTGTCACCATATAATTTTCTACCATATATAAGAAAGAAACTGACTATTCTGAGTTTAATATGTAAGAAAAGAATAGAGAAATCTTTTCCTTCCTCTAGTAAGTGGTTCGTTGGAATAGTCATTAATCGGGTGAAACACCAACTCTAAGCCTTGCAGGTGGAAGTTGTATCAAATCCTAGAACATGACCAATCATGAGTTGTAAACAAAATGTTATAGGGAAGAGTAGGTAATTATTTGTAAAAAATATGATATGCCGAATGGAGTCTGAATGATTCAAGAAATTACTTCTACTATGACTCTTTTCTTCGAAACTAAAGGAAAACTTGATTCAATAAAACGTGCACTTAGAGCTAATATGGAGGCTCAAAAGCTTCAGCACTCCAACAATCATAATACTTGAGAAGAAAACATGTAGGGAAGTGGTGTATCTATGCAAAGTGATTGAGACCTTTCTATCGTCCTACCTCTAGTTTTATGATCAAAAGGTGGGAAAGCGTGCAGAGTTATTTAGAAAAGCTTACCATGAAGGCAAGGCTAAATAGAAGCTAAAAGCAGTCCATTAGTTGTGAAAGTTGATCTAGGCACTATATCTTTTACCAATGCAAAACTTTCAATAGTAAAATTGACCGTGCAAGTACTTTTTACCCATAAACCTGAATTTGCAGCCTCGGAAACCCACCCTAACAATCCTACACAATGTATAAGATAGAATCTATTGTGAGATATGTACAAGGGTCTTTACAGCAATGAAAGCGTGGGTATCATGTATGTACTATATATACATTTCATCCATGAATAATTATTTTTATCTCTTCCACAGACCAGGAACTTTCTTCTAAATTCCTACTTAATTGTTTCCTCAATTTCAGTCCAATGATGGCGATGGTGATGTCAAAGTGTCCTCTGCAGACCAAGATGAAAAAGTATATGTATGCACACTAGCTGTTCCACATTGTTATCCCCGTCTAACGTTCCATATATGTCTCTAATAATTCCATGCCTGATTGCCTTTCTTTAATTCTAGTATGAAGATGGCATATCCAAGCAGGAGGTTTCAGGTACCAACCAAGAGGTATACATACGGTTGGCTACGCACATTAACTACTACCTCTTGTTACATATAACTTATATGTACAATGTACCGCCACACATACTCATCTATTTTGAATTCCTGATTTGTTGTTACTCCTGGTGAATGATGATGCGCCTGGAATAGATATCTCATGTCCCGATAGATGAGGAGGAGACGGCAACGGCGAGTCAACCTTGAACCTTGAACCTTCATTCAATCATGCTTGCCACCAAGTTTAACTATGCGTATGTATACAACTCAGCTCTTCCATTTCAATTCACATGCACAGGCACAACGACATTCCAGCATGTTTATACATTACGAGAATGTCGGCCTCTTCATAAATATATCCTTGTTACATTTAACAACATTAAACTATTGATTCGAGTTGTTTTTAATATATTCTCTATAGCTTTACAATCCCCACAGTTCAGTATTACATCAATTTAAGACCTATTTTTCATCAGTTGGCAAGTATCTATCTAAATATGTATTTATGGTTACACACATCGATGCATGTCTTGCCTAGCTATGTACTAAACTAGTCTTAATTTTTTTGCTGCGCGCTCTTCACAGGCTGGTGGTACTCTTGATGCCTTCTACAATCTTATTGCCGATTGAAAGGAATAATTCTCAGGCTTCATTCATCCAACAATGCAAAAACAAAATGGCTATTTGCTTTTAGCATTAGAGAAGAAATTAAAAAAAATGTTTACTTTCTTGCTTTGTAGCATTACTGGTTTGTTCCTTGAGTTAACGCATAAGTCATTTAAAAAAGCCAAAAAATAGATATAGGAAAACAAAGTGTTGGTAAAACGTATTGCCCTTTTCTTATTTCTTTGGTAAGTAAAAAAAAGTTGTGTGTTTACCTTTATTTTCTTTCTCTCTTTTGGGTAATGAGGGTGGGGCCGGTGGAGTTAGTTTTCAAACAAATAATTTACTTTCTCTCTTTTTATTTGTGTGGGTTGGGGATGGGGGTGGAACTCCGCCTATGCCATTTTAAGGTAACACTTACAAATTGCGTAGCCGGTCCCAAGCCCGGAAAAAGGAGGAGGGACCAACCATGTGTTCATAGCAATGTTCAGGATATCGGTAACTGGTAGCTGCTTGGTTGGGTGCTGAGTAGGGATTAATCGGCAAATCGGCCTATTAACAAAATTTATCAGTAACCCATTTATTGGTAGGTAACCTAGGAGAGGACAGTGCAGCAATGCAGATATAGCAGGTCAAAGCAGCCTACACAAAGGAGAGGACGGAGCAGAAATGAAGATATAATAGGTCAGTAGCAACATAACATACATACACATCACCCATCATACGTTGAGTACAATCATACATCACAGATCATGGAGGAGAGGAGAGACTGCCTTGCTACTTGCGGAAGCCATGGACAGGTGATGTAGCAGGAAGAAGCAACGAGCTTGGGGAAGCTAGCTGGAGGACAACAACGCCGGTTGGTCGAGGAGGAGGCAACAAGCTCTGGGGCAGGGGCACCGGCTCCTCCTCCTGGATTCTGGAGGAGGGGAGATGCGAGCTGGCTGACGTCATCGGCGGCTGGTCAGGGAGAAGACGGCGAGCTTGGGGGCGGAGCCATCGGCTGTCCTGGATCCAAGAGGAGGGGAGGCCATCGGGAGAGGGGAGGCGTGAGCTGGATGACATTTCCAGCGCCTGCTCGGGCGGCGGCGGCGCTCCTCTAGGAGAAGGAGCAGGAGCCCCAAACTTTGAACGCGGAAACGGGCTAGTTTTGGGCCAAAATAAGCTATGCCTCCTCTAGGAGGTAATCGGCCCACCCGATAATTCCGTCTGACAGCCTCAAAAAAAAATTAATAGACTGGCAAAGTTAATTGGCTGAATAGAAGGATTTTGATTTGGTGAAGTGCGAGCAGCAGTTAACTTAAATGCCGGGCGATACTTTGAACATCGGTTTATATAGGGTTGCGTTGACTCTGTCCATTTTATAGTAGAAATGAAGAAACATGAAGGAGAAACTATGCTTTCTATTGATAATAAGAAAGGAAAAGACCTCCGTATTCAAGCTAGGGAGGATATTTTGCTGTGCCCCTAGCCGCAAATGAAGTTGGTAAACCCATTTCAGTTGGTAGTTACACGCACCATATGAGTATTCTTGAATCATTTCCCTTAATCATTATTCAAGCTGTATGTTCTCCATTTTTTCTGAATCATGCATGTACATAATCTGAACGACAAGTTATATACCCACATATGGATGTGGTGTTTGCTAATGGGAAATGGTCTTGATGGCAGAAGGAATTTGTGGTCTGTTGTTTCCTTGTGGTGACGGTAAGAGCATCTTCAACAGCCGCCCAATGCGCGGCGCCCATAAAACTGGTTTATAGCGCGCAAGTAGGTTTTTTAGGGCGCTAGAAGACGTTTGCTCCAACAAGCGCTGCAAAAATATGCTGTGCGCGCGAGTCCAGCGGTCCCAATCAAGCGGTCCCATCTGCAGCAGTCTAGAGTTTGCAGCGCGCGCGACCAGACGCACTAAATATGCTGTGCGCGCTGCATTAATTATAGCGCGCGCACGCTTTTTATGCTGCTGCTGGAGACTCCAAATCAGTACCGCGCACGCTAAAAGCAGTTTTTATACCGCGCGTTGCTTATATAGCGCTTCTGTTGGAGATGCTCTAAATAGACTATTTACAGAACTCTAGCTTGTTGCTTGGCACTGCATCCCTTAACTGAAGGTAGCCAAGTTATCTCGAGGCATTACCAAAGAAGGCACCGGAGAAACTGCAGGTCCTCTCATGCTCTTTGTGCATTCCTTGTCTGAAGCTTCCATTGCACCTGCTTAATCTTTGGTACCAGCTTACCTTGCTTGCAGGGAAAGACAACACCTGGGATTCTGAATCCTTCGTTTTCATTCAGCTTCAGCACCAACACCTATCAGCACCACGACCTACTTGCAATCTCATGTTTGCACAAATCTTGAGATAACGATGAGCAAATTAAAGACACTGATGAAATCTATAATTAATCATAGTTTTGAACGTACCCGAGTAATATTTATTTATCTATTACCAATGATCGATCCATACTATGATCGTATATGTATTATTATATGTGTTTGATTGTGCGTTGTGGCAAAAATATCCCATGGATCAATGATGGCAAGTAATTTACATGTTGTGCTTTATACTCTTGTTGTTTGCATCTTTCAAAATTGAATCGTGTTCTTGAGCAAACAAGCACCAACCTGGCTTGCACTTTGATTTACCGTTATTTGTATGCATAACTTGGATGTTTTTCGGATTATCTGACAGATAAAGGATCTAAACATACAACCAATCTGACTAAAATATGAAGTAAAACATACCAATATAGTATGTGCAAAGATGAAGACTACAATTTCTTCAATATGGTGCTCTTGATGTACAAGCAGGTGTCTCACCTGCAAAACATAAGTAACAACCAGTATCATGTTCTGTTAATTCCAGCCTAACTATGTGTTCGTCTGTGCATTTCGATTGATGCAGATGTAAGATGATGAAACTTAACTCAAGAAACAAAGGTTGGACAAGAGAGAACCTATTTCTTGAGCAACGAAACCATTAAGTTGACACTCATTTAGTTGGATGTTTTCCTGGATCTGCTTCTCCTCCATCGACAGGCTACCCATGCAAAGGTCCTTCTTGAACTGGAACTTGACTGTAGCTTTCGTCTCATTCACCTTGGCTTTGAAAATAACTTAACTTTGAAAATAGATTTTTTAGTGATTCTTTTTTCTTATGTTTAATCTTAGTGTGTTTTATCATTATATTCAATTTGGTAATGCTTAGCTTATTTAAAAAATGAAATGTCTTTGTAACGGATGAGTTTTCGTCCGAAACCCTGATACTTCGAAAGAGATTGTTCATTTTGTACATGAAGTGCATCCAGTTTTTATGGTAACCCTCTCTACTTTTTGCACATGCTATGTGGGTGAAATTATGATACCATGCCCACTTTCAACATTTTCTGAGTTCATTTGAAATGCTTTTCAATTTCAGTGTCATTTAACTGAAAAAATCAGTAAATGCATGAAAGAATTTGTTTGCACATAAAGTTTCTTGGCGTTTCAAATGCCAAAACACATAACTAGCTACCCTAACTATTACGGAGATTCCCTCCTGGGTGTGAAATACAGAAGAAAGTGATGATAGTGAAGCCGATCACATCCCAGATCTTTGGGTGTGAAACTTTTTCTTCGCGTGTGTCCCTTTGCGCCGTAACCATGGAAAATCTTCATCATTTAACGGGATGCTCGGGTCAATATTCACTGTAATGGAGCAATTTCATCAAACTTTTCATAATCTCCTGACATGTCTGTCTTGTCATCCACTCCCACGATGTTTCTCTTCCCCAGAAAGAACTATGTGTCGCTTTGGCTCATCGTATAATGCATTCGCTTCCTTGTCTTTTCTTTTTCTCGGCTTGGTAGACATGTCCTTCACATAGAAAACCTGTGCCACATCATTGGCTAGGACGAATGGTTCGTCTACATACGCAAGATTGTTGAGATCCACTGTTGTCATTCTGTACTGCGGGTCTTCCGTTACCCCGCCTCGTGTCATATTGACCCATTTGCACCGAAACAAAGGGACCTTCAAACCACGTCTATAGTCAAGTTCCCATATGTCTTGTATATAACCATAATATGTTTCCTTTCCCGTCTTGGTTTCTGCATCAAAGCGGACACCACTGTTTTGGTTTGTGCTCTTCTTATCTTGGGCGATCGTGTAAAATGTATTACCATTTATCTTGTACCCTTTGAAAGTCATTATATTCGAAGATGGTAATTGGGACAGCAAGTACAGGTCATCTTCAATAGAGGCGTCATGCATGGTATGTGTCTGCAACCAGCTGGCGAAACTCCTGGTTTGTTCACGTGTAATCCAGCCATCAGACCGCTCCGGGTGTTTGGAGCGTAGCAAATTCTTGTGTTCTTCTATATACGGAGCCACCAAGGCAAAATTCTGTAGAACTGTGTAGTGTGCTTCAGTGAGAGAATGCCCGTCCATACATATTATTTGATCCCCTCCTAGCGTGCCTTTTCCATCCAGTCAGCCCTTATGCTGCGATTCAGGAACACCAATCGGCTTAAGGTCAGGAATAAAGTCAATACAAAACTCAATGACCTCCTCATTTTCATGGCCCTTGGAGATGCTTCCTTCTAGCCTAGCACGGGTATGAACATATTTATTTAAGACTCCCATGAACCTCTCAAAGGGGAACATATTGTGTAGAAATACAGGACCCAAAACGTTAATCTCTTCGCATAGGTGAACTAGGACGTGCGTCATGATGTTGAAGAAGGATGGCGGGAACACCAACTCGAAACTGATAAGACATTGCACCAAATCATTCTCTAACCTTGGTATGATTTCTGGATCGATTACCTTCTGAGAGATTGCATTGAGGAATGCACATAACTTCACAATGGCTAATCGAACGTTTTTCGGTAGAAGCCCCCTCAATGCAACCGGAAGCAGTTGCGTCATAATCATGTGGCAGTCATGAGACTTTAGGTTCTGGAACTTTTTCTTTGCCATGTTTATTATTCCCTTTATATTCGACGAGAAGCCAGACGGTACCTTAATACTGAGCAGGCATTCAAAGAAGATTTCCTTCTCTTCTTTGGTAAGAGTGTAGCTTGCATGACCCTGATGTATGCCGTCTTTTCTGTGCATACGTTGCTGGTCCTCCCGTGCCTCAGGTGTATCTTTTGTCTTCCCATACACGCCCAAGAAGCCAAGCAGGGTCACACAAAGATTCTTCATCACGTGCATCACGTCGATTGCGGAGCGGACCTCTAGGTCTTTCCAATAGGACAGGTCCCAAAATATAGATTTCTTCTTCCACACGGGTGCGCGTCCGTCAGCGTCATTCGGAACAGGTTGTCCACCAGGACCCTTTCCAAAGACCACCTTCAAATCCTTGACCATATCATGTACATCAGCACCCGTACGGTGGCGAGGCTTCGTCCGGTGATCTGCCTCACCTTTGAAATGCTTGCCTTTCTTTCTTACGGGATGCCTACTCAGAAGAAATCGACGATGTCCCAGGTACACATTCTTCTTACAATTAGCCTAATATATACTGTCGGTATCGTCCAAACAGTGCATGCATGCGCAGTATCCCTTGTTTGTCTGTTCTGAAAGGTTACTGAGAGCAGGCCAATCATTGATGATCACGAACAACAACGCCTTTAGGTCAAATTCTTCCCCCATGTGCTCATCCCACGCACGTACACCTGTTCCATTCCACAGTTGTAAGAGTTCTTCAACTAATGGCCTTAGGTACACATCAATGTCGTTGCCGGGTTTCTTAGGGCCTTGGACGAGCACTGGCATCATAGTGAACTTCCGCTTCATGCACAACCAAGGAGGAAGGTTATACAAACATAGAGTCACATGCCAGGTGCTATGGTTGCTGCTCTGCTCCCCAAAAGGATTAATGCCATCTGCGCTTAGACCAAAACATACATTCCTTGCGTCATCTGCAAACTCCTTCCCGTACTTTCTTTCGATTTTTCTCCACTGCGACCCGTCAGCGGGTACTCTCAACTTTCCGTCTTTCTTACGGTCTTCTTTGTGCCATCGCATCGCATTGGCATGCTCTTTGTTTTGGAACAAACGTTTCAATCATGGTATTATAGGAGCATACCACATCACCTTGGCAGGAATCTTCTTCCTAGGGCGCTCGCCCTCGACATCACTAGGGTCATCGCGGCTGATCTTATAGCGCAATGCACCGCATACCGGGCAAGCGTTCAAATCCTCATACTCACCGCGGTAGAGGATGCAATCATTAGGGCATGCTTGTATCTTCTGCACCTCTAACCCTAGAGGGTAGACATCCTTCTTTGCTTTGTACGTACTCTCGGGCAATTCGTTGTCCTTTGGAAGCATATTCTTTATCATTACCAGCAACTTTCCAAATCCATTGTCAGATACACCATTCTCTGCCTTTCATTGCAGCAATTCCAGTGTGGTGTCCAGCTTTTTCTTGTCACCTATGCAATTTGGGTACAACAATTTTTTGTGATCCTCTAACATGCGCTGCAACTTCTTCTCCAAATCACTTGCGCAGTTTCTCTTTGCATCGGCAATGGCCCGACCTAGATCATCAACGGGCTCATCCGATGCCTCTTCTTCAGCTTCTTCCCGCATTGCCGGCTCAGCTTCTTCCTGTTGGGGAACGTAGTAATTTCAAAAAAATTCCTACGCACACGCAAGATCATGGTGATGCATAGCAACGAGAGGGGAGAGTATGATCTACGTACCCTTGTAGATCGACAGCGGAAGCGTTAGCACAACGTGGTTGATGTAGCCGTACGTCTTCATGGCCCGACCGATCAAGCACCGAAACTACGACACCTCCGAGTTCTAGCACACGTTCAGCTCGATGACAATCCCCGGACTCTGATCCAGCAAAGTGTCGGGGAAGAGTTCCGTCAGCACGACGGTGTGGTGACGATCTTGATGTTCTACCATCACAGGGCTTCGCCTAAGCACTGCTATAATATTATCGAGGATTATGGTGGAAGGGGGCACCGCACACGGCTAAGAATATGATCACGTGGATCAACTTGTGTCTTTAGGGGTGCCCCCTGCCCCCGTATATAAAGGAACAAGGGGGAGGTGCGGTCGGCCAGGAGGAGGGCGCGCCAGGAGGAGTCCTACTCCCACCGGGAGTAGGATTCCCCCCCTTTCCTAGTTGGAATAGGATTCGGGAAGGGGGGAAAGAGGAGAGAGAGAAGGAAGGGGGGGCGCCGCCCCCCTCTCCTTGTCCTATTCGGACTAGGGGGGAGGGGCGCGCGGCCCAGACCTGGCCACCTCTCCTCTCTTCCACTAAAGCCCACTAAGGCCCATATACCTCCCGGGGGGTTCCGGTAACCTCCCGGTACTCCAGTAAAATCCCGATTTCATCCGGAACACTTCCAATATCCAAATATAGGCTTCCAATATATCAATCTTTATGTCTCGACCATTTCGAGACTCCTCGTCATGTCCGTGATCACATCTGGGACTCCAAACAAACTTCGGTACATCAAAATGCATAAACTCATAATATAATTGTCATCGTAACCTTAAGCGTGCGGACCCTACGGGTTCGAGAACAATGTAGACATGACCGAGACACGTCTTCGGTCAATAACCAATAGCGGAACCTGGATGCTCATATTGGCTCCTACATATTCTACGAAGATCTTTATCGGTCAGACCACATAACAACATATGTTGTTCCCTTTGTCATCGGTATGTTACTTGCCCGAGATTCGATCGTCGGTATCTCAATACCTAGTTCAATCTCGTTACCGGCAAGTCTCTTTACTCGTTTCGTAATACATCATCTTGCAACTAACTCATTAGTTGTAATGCTTGCAAGGCTTATGTGATGTGCATTACCGAGAGGGCCCAGAGATACCTCTCCGACAATCGGAGTGACAAATCCTAATCTCGAAATACGCCAACCCAACATTCACCGTTGGAGATAGCTGTAGAGCTCCTTTATAATCACCCAGTTACGTTGTGACGTTTGGTAGCACACAAAGTGTTCCTCCGGTAAACGGGAGTTGCATAATCTCATAGTCATAGGAATATGTATAAGTCATGAAGAAAGCAATAGCAACATACTAAACGATTGGGTGCTAAGCTAATGGAATGGGTCATGTCAATCACATCATTCTCCTAATGATGTGATCCCATTAATCAAATGACAACACATGTCTATGGTTAGGAAACATAACCATCTTTGATTAACGAGCTACTCAAGTAGAGGCATACTAGTGACGTTTGGTTTGTCTATGTATTCACACAAGTATTATGTTTCCGGATAATATAATTCTAGCATGAATAATAAACATTTATAATGATATAAGGAAATAAAATAATAACATTATTATTGCCTCTAGGGCATATTTAATTCAGTCTCCCACTTGCACTAGAGTCAATAATCTAGATTACACAACGCCATGTGATTCAACACTAATAGTTTACATCACCATGTGATTAACACCCATAGTTCACATTGTCATGTGACCTATACCCAAAGGGTTTACTAGAGTCAGTAATCTAGTTCACATCGTTTATGTGATTAACACCCAAAGAGTACTAAGGTGTGATCATGTTTTGCTTGTGAGATAATTTTAGTCAACAGATCTGTCACATACAGATCCGTAAGTATTTTGCGAATTCTATGTCTACAATGCTCTGCACGGAGCTACTCTAGCTAATTGCTCCCACTTTCAATATGTATCTAGATCGAGACTTAGAGTCATCCAGATCTGTGTCAAAACTTGCATCGACGTAAATTTTTATGACGAACCTTTTTGTCACCTCCATAATTGAGAAATATTTCCTTATTCCACTAAGGATAATTTTGACTGTTGTCCAGTGATCTACTCTTAGATCACTATTGTACTCCCTTGCTTAACACAGTGTAGGGTATACAATAGATCTGGTACACAACATGGCATACTTTATAGAACCTATGGCTGAGGCATAGGGAATGACTTTCATTCTCTTTCTATCTTCTGCCGTGGTCGGGCTTTGAGTCTTACTCAATTTCACACCTTGTAACACAGCCAAGAACTCTTTCTTTGACCGTTCCAATTTTTGAACTACTTTAAAATATTGTCAAGGTATGTACTCATTGAAAAAAAACTTATCAAGCGTCTTGATCTATCTCTATAGATCTTGATGCTTAATATGTAAGCAGCTTCACCGAGGTCTTTCTTTGAAAAACTTCTTTCAAAACACTCCTTTATGCTTTGCAGAATAATTCTACATTATTTCCGATCAACAATATGTCATTCACATATACTTATCAGAAATGTTGTAGTGCTCCCACTCACTTTCTTGTAAATACAGGCTTCACCGCAAGTCTGTATAAAACTATATGCTTTGATCATCTCATCAAAGCGCATATTCCAACTCCGAGATGCTTGCACCAGTCCATAGATGGATCGCTGGAGCTTGCACATTTTGTTAGCACCTTTAGGATTGACAAAACCTTCTGGTTGTCTCATATACAACTCTTCTTTAATAAATCCATTAAGGAATGCAGTTTTGTTTATCCATTTGCCGGATTTCATAAAATGCGGCAATTGCTAACATGATTCGGACAGACTTAAGCATAGATACGAGTGAGAAACTCTCATCGTAGTCAACACCTTGAACTTTGTCAAAAACCTTTTTGCGACAAGTCTAGCTTTGTAGATAGTAACACTACTATCAGCGTCCGTCTTCCTCTTGAAGATCCATTTATTTTCTATGGCTTGCCGATCATCGGGCAAGTCAATCAAAGTCCATACTTTGTTCTCATACATGGATCATATCTCAGATTTCATGGCCTCAAGCCATTTCGCGGAATCTGGGCTCATCATCGCTTCCTCATAGTTCGTAGGTCGTCATGGTCAAGTAACATGACCTCCAGAACAGGATTACCGTACCACTCTGGTGCGGATCTCACTCTGTTTTACCTACGAGGTTCGGTAGTAACTTGATCTGAAGTTACATGATCATCATCATTAGCTTCCTCACTAATTGGTGTAGTAGTCACAGGAACAGATTCTGTGATGAACTACTTTCCAATAAGGGAGCAGGTACAGTTACCTCATCAAGTTCTACTTTCCTCCCACTCACTTCTTTCGAGAGAAACTCCTTCTCTAGAAAGGATCCATTCAAAGCAACGAATATCTTGCCTTCGGATCTGTGATAGAAGGTGTACCCACATTTTCTTTTGGGTATCCTATGAAGACGCACTTCTCCGATTTGGGTTAGAGCTTATCAGGTTGAAACTTTTTCACATAAGCATTGCAACCTCAAACTTTAAGAAACGACGGCTTAGGTTTCTTGCCAAACCATAGTTCATACGGTGTCGTTTCAACGGATTTAGATGGTGCCCTATTTAACGTGAATGCAGCTGTCTCTAATGCATAACCCCAAAATGATAGTGGTAGATCGGTAAGAGACATCATAGATCGCACCATATCTAATAAAGTACGGTTATGACGTTCGGACACACCATTACATTGTGGTGTTCCAGGTGGCGTGAGTAGTGAAACTATTTCACATTGTTTTAACTGAAGGCCAAACTCGTAACTCAAATATTCTTCTCTACGATCAGATCGTAGAAACTTTATTTTCTTGTTACGATGATTTCCACTTCACTCTGAAATTCTTTGAACTTTTCAAATGTTTCAGACTTATGTTTCATCAAGTAGATATACTCATATCTGCTCAAATCATCTGTGAAGATCAGAAAATAATGATACTGTCGCGAGCCTCAATATTCATCGGACCACATACATCAGTATGTATGATTTCCAACAAATCTTGTTGCTCGCTCCATTGTTCCGAAGAACAGAGTCTTAGTCATCTTGCCCATGAGGCATGGTTCGCAAGCATCAACTGATTCATAATCAAGTGATTCCAAAAACCCATTAGCATGGAGTTTCTTCATGCGCTTTACACCAATATGACTTTAAACGGCAGTGCCACAAATAAGTTGCACTATCATTATTAACTTTGCATCTTTTGGTTTCAATATTATGATTATGTGTATCACTACGATCGAGATCCAACGAACTATTTTCATTGGGTGTGTAACCATATAAGGTTTTATTCATGTAAACAGAACAACAATTTATTCTCTTACTTAAATGAATAACCGTATTACAATAAACATGATCAAATCATATTCATGATCAACGCAAACACCAAATAACACTTATTTAGGTTCACTCAACGCAAACACTAAATAACACTTATTCAGGTTCAACACTAATCCCAAAAGTATAGGGTGTGTGCGATGATGATCATATCGCTCTTGGAACCACTTCCAACACACATCGTCACTTCACCCTTAACTAGTCTCTGTTTATTCTGCAACTCCCGTTTCGAGTTACTAATCTTAGCAACTGAACTAGTATCAAATACTGAGGGGTTGCTATAAACACTAGTAAAGTACACATCAATAACATGTATATCAAATATACTTATGTTCACTTTTCCATCCTTCTTATCTGCCAATCACTTGGGGTAGTTCCGCTTCCAGTGACCAGTCCCTTTGCAGTAGAAACACTTAGTCTTAGGCTTAGGACCAGACTTGGGCTTCTTCACTTGAGCAGCAACTTGCTTGCTGTTCTTCTTGAAGTTCCCCTTCTTCCCTCTGCCCTTTTCTTGAAACTAGTGGTCTTGTCTACCATCAACACTTGATGTTTTTCTCGATTTCTACCTTCGTCAATTTCCGCATTATGAAGAGCTTGGGAATCCTTTCCGTTATCCCTTGCATATCATAGTTCATCAAGAAGTTCTACTAACTTGGTGATGTTGACTAGAGAATTCTGTCAATCACTATCTTATCTGGAAGATTAACTCCCACTTGATTCAAGCGATTGTAGTACTCAGACAATCTGAGCACATCCTCACTAGTTGAGCGATTCTCCTCCATCTTTTAGCTATAGAACTTGTTGGAGACTTCATATCTCACAACTCGGGTATTTGCTTGAAATATTAACTTCAACTCCTGGAACATCTCATATGCTCCATGACGTTCAAAACGTCTTTGAAGTCCTGATTCTAAGCCATTAAGCATGGTGCACTAAACTATCAAGTAGTCATCATATTGAGCTAGCCAAACGTTCATAACGTCTGCATCTGCTCCTGCAATAGGTCTGTCACCTAGCGGTGCATCAAGGACATAATTCTTCTGTGCAGCAATGAGGATAAACCTCAGATCACGGATCCAATCCGCATCATTGCTACTAACATCTTTCAACACAATTTTCTCTAGGAACATATCAAAATAAACACAGGGAAGCAACAACGCGAGCTATTGATCTACAACATAATTTGCAAAATACTACCAGGACTAAGTTCATGATAAATTTAAGTTCAATTAATCATATTACTTAAGAACTCCCACTTAGATAGACATCCCTCTAATCCTCTAAGTGATTACGTGATCCAAATCAACTAAACCATGTCTGATCATCACGTGAGATGGAGTAGTTTCATTGGTGAACATCACTATGTTGATCATATCTGACTATATGATCACGCTCGACCTTTCGTCTCCGTGTTCCTGAGGCCCAATTATCTGTATATGCTTGGCTCGTCAAGTATAACCTGAGTATTCCGTGTTGCAACTGTTTTGCCCGTTGTATTGAACGTAGAGCCTATCACACCCGATGCATCATGTGGTGTCTCAGCACGAAGAACTTTCGCAACGGTGCATACTCCGGAGAACAACTTCTTGATAATTAATGAGAGATCATCTTATAATGCTACCGTCAATCAAAGCAGATAAGATGCATAAAAGATAAACATTCACATGCCATCAATATATGTGATATGATATGGCCATTCATCTTGTGCTTTGATCTCCATCTTTGAAGCACATCGTATCACCATCGTCACCGGCGCGACACCTTGATCACCATCGTAGCATCGTCGTCGTCTCACCAATCTTATGCTTCCACGACTATCGCTACTTCTTAGTGATAAAGTAAAGCATTACAGTGTAGTTGCATTGCATACAATAAAGCGACAACCATATGGCTCCTGCCAGTTGCCGATAACTCGGTTACAAAACATGATCATCTCATACAATAAAATTTAGCATCATGTCTTGACCATATCACATCACAACATGCCCTGCAAAAACAAGTTAGACGTCCTCTACTTTGTTGTTGCAAGTTTTACGTGGCTGCTACGGGCTTAAGCAAGAACCAATCTTACCTACGCATCAAAACCACAACGATAGTTTGTCAAGTTGGTGATGTTTTAACCTTCGCAAGGACCGGGCGTAGCCACACTCGGTTCAACTAAAGTTGGAGAAACTGTCACCCGCTAGCCACCTTTGTGCAAAGCACGTCTGGGAGAACCGGTCTCGCGTAAGCGTACGCGTAATGTCGGTCCGGGCCGCTTCGTCCAACAATACCGCGAACCAAAGTATGACATGCTGGTAAGCAGTATGACTTATATCGCCCACAACTCACTTGTGTTCTACTCGTGCATACTATAACATCAACACATAAAACCTAGGCTCGGATGCCACTATTGGGGAACGTAGTAATTTCAAAAAATTCCTACGCACACGCAAGATCATGGTGATGCATAGCAACGAGAGGGGAGAGTGTGATCTACGTACCCTTGTAGATCGACAGCGGAAGCGTTAGCACAACGCGGTTGATGTAGTCGTACGTCTTCACGGCCCGACCGATCAAGCACCGAAACTACGGCACCTCCGAGTTCTAGCACACGTTCAGCTCGATGACGATCCCCGGACTCCGATCCAGCAAAGTGTCGGGGAAGAGTTCCGTCAGCACGACGGCGTGGTGACGATCTTGATTCTACCGTCGCAGGGCTTCGCCTAAGCACCGCTACAATATTATCGAGGATTATGGTGGAAGGGGGCACCGCACACGGCTAAGAATATGATCACGTGGATCAACTTGTGTGTCTAGGGGTGCCCCTGCCCCCGTATATAAAGGATCAAGGGGGGGTGCGGCCGGCCAGGAGGAGGGCACGCCAGGAGGAGTCCTACTCCCACCGGGAGTAGGATTCCCCCCCTTTCCTAGTTGGAATAGGATTCGGGAAGGGGGAAAGAGGAGAGAGAGAAGGAAGGGGGCGCCGCCCCCCTCTCCTTGTCCTATTCGGACTAGGGGGAGGGGGCGCGGCCCAGCCCTGGCCACCTCTCCTCTCTTCCACTAAAGCCCACTAAGGCCCATATACCTCCCGGGGGGTTCCGGTAACCTCCCGGTACTCCGGTAAAATCCCGATTTCACCGAGAGGGGAAGAGGGAAAGGAAAGGGGGGGCGCCGCCCCCTTCCCTTGTCCTATTCGGACTAGGAAGGGGAGGGGCGCGCGGCCACCTCTTGCCTCCTTTCTCTTCTCCCTTAAGGCCCATGTAGGCCCAATAACCCCCGGGGGGTTCCGGTAACCCCGGTACTCCGGTAAAATCCCGATTTCACCCGGAACGATTCCGATATCCAAATATAGGCTTCCAATATATCGATCTTTATGTCTCGACCATTTGAGACTCCTCGTCATGTCCGTGATCACATCCGGGACTCCGAACTAACTTCGGTACATCAAAACTAATAAACTCATAATATAACTGTCATCAAAACCTTAAGCGTGCGGACCCTACGGTTCGAGAACAATGTAGACATGACCGAGACACGTCTCCGGTCAATAACCAATAGCAAACCTGGATGCTCATATTGGCTCCCACATATTCTACGAAGATCTTTTATCGGTCAGACCGCATAACAACATACGTTGTTCCCTTTGTCATCGGTATGTTACTTGCCCGAGATTCGATCGTCGGTATCTCAATACCTAGTTCAATCTCGTTACCGGCAAGTCTCTTTACTCGTTTCGTAATACATCATCTTGCAACTAACTCATTAGTTGAATGCTTGCAAGGCTTATGTGATGTGCATTACCGAGAGGGCCCAGAGATACCTCTCCGACAATCGGAGTGACAAATCCTAATCTCGAAATACGCCAACCCAACATGTACCTTTGGAGACACCTGTAGAGCTCCTTTATAATCACCCAGTTACGTTGTGACGTTTGGTAGCACACAAAGTGTTCCTCCGGCAAACGGGAGTTGCATAATCTCATAGTCATAGGAACATGTATAAGTCATGAAGAAAGCAATAGCAACATACTAAACGATCGGGTGCTAAGCTAATGGAATGGGTCATGTCAATCACATCATTCTCCTAATGATGTGATCCCATTAATCAAATGACAACACATGTCTATGGTTAGGAAACATAACCATCTTTGATTAACGAGCTAGTCAAGTAGAGGCATACTAGTGACGTTTGGTTTGTCTATGTATTCACACAAGTATTATGTTTCCGGATAATACAATTCTAGCATGAATAATAAACATTTATCATGATATAAGGAAATAAAATAATAACATTATTATTGCCTCTAGGGCATATTTCCTTCACTTCCCGCTTTACCGGCTCAGCTTCTTCCCTATTGTTGTATCATCGTATTCAGGGAACCCATGGCCAGGATAGCTGTCGTCGTCCTCTTCTTCTTCATTGTCTTCCATCATAACCCCTCTTTCTCCGTGCTTGGTCCAAACATTATAGTGGGGCATGAAACCGGAATCAAACAGGTGGACGTGAATGGTTCTTGACGTAGAGTAATTGTGACCATTCTTACAGCCAGCACATGGACAAGGCATAAAACCATCCGCCCGCTTGTTTGCCTCAGCCGCAAGCAGAAAAGTATGCACGCCATTAATGAACTCGGGAGAGCATCGGTCATCGTACATCCATTGCCGGCTCATCTTCAATACACATCACCCGAAAACCAAATTAATACAATACATAAAGTTCATACAACACTTAAATGCAACAAACAAATAACTCTCTAGCTAAAGAATTTAAATGCAACAACAAATGCGATCAAGATCGCAACTAAGGTAACAATTGATCCAACATAATGATACCAAGCCTCACTATGAATGGCATATTTTCTAATCTTTCTAATCTTCAAGCGCATTTTCTCCATCTTAATCTTGTGATCATCGACGACATCGGCAACATGCAACTCCAATTCCATCTTCTCCCCCTCAATTCTTTTCAATTTTTCTTTCAAATCGCTTTTCTCTTTCAACTAAATTTAACCTCTCGACAATAGGGTCGGTTGGAATTTCCGGTTCAACTATCCTACATACAAATATCTATGTCAACTTGATGGGCATAATTTGTCATAAACACGAAATGCAACAAATAGTTTTAAAAGAGAATATACCACATCCGAATCATAACAAGGATGAGGGCCGAACGGGGACGGATATCAAAACCATGGCACTATGTATAACAAACAACGTACGGGTAAGATAATTATACGAGTAACTATATATCCAAATCACACAAATATCAATTTTTTATATAAAATTTCATGAACAAGAGGCTCACCACAAGGTGGTGCCGGTGACGGGACGGTGCGGGCGATCGACGGTGGTTACGACGGAGATTTAGAAGGCACTAAGTAAACCACACCTACATATGCAAACTAAGTGTTATTTTGACCTCAATTTGCATATAAATCAAATACTACCACATATAATTCCTCCCAAATTACTAAAACCCACAATTAATCACTATATAAACCAATGCAAGAGCTAATCTAGCAATGAGAGATGAAAGGACAAAGTTGCTAACCTTTGTGATCATTTGAATGGATGGGGGCCTGCAAATCTTGACAAATTTGGGGCAAATTTTGTGATGAACTCGAGAGGAAGAAGGGAAGAACAGAGGAGAGGGAGAGGGGAAAGGGGGAAGAACAGAGTGTTGGTGGACGAAGGGTTTATATAGGACGATCTTTAGTACCGGTTCGGGGCACGAACCGGTACTAAAGGTGCTGGAGGGGCCCCACTCTGGCAACATCCTGCCACCACTCTCATTAGTACCGGTTCGTGGCACAAACCGGTTCTAAAGGTTCGCCACGAACCGGTACTAAAGATCTCCTCCTGCCTAGCTGTTGGAACCGGCACTAATGGACACATTAGTGTCGGTTCTGTTACAAACCGGGACTAATGTGTCTCACATTTGACCCTTTTTCTACTAGTGGGCCTCCCTTGTGATCATCGTCGCCTGGACACTCTGGAAGCATAGAAATGCATGCACCTTTGATGGCATCTGGCCATCTGTGACCGAGGCCTCTCGTGCCGCTCTGGCCGAGGCTGCAATGTGGGCCACGGCTGGCGCAAAAGGACTGCTCTCCTTTGTTTTTGAATCGCCTTTAGCCATAACTTTGCGTAGGTATGGCCACGCATGTGTAGCTTGACCAAGCGCTTGTAAACTCCTCTCCCTATCAATGAAATGATACGCTCTATGCGTATTCGAGAAAAAGTTGACCTCCGTTTCTACTTGTCTTTTTTTTCTGCGAGGCCATTTCTACTTGTCTTGACTGTTTGGTTCCTCGTTCATTTGGGCTAAGCATTTCGGTTCAAACAAGGTCCCATGCATAAATTGCCATGAATATCACTCCCTCCGGTCGAAATAAATGTCATGGGGGCTGGATCTGGCGGCGGCGTGGCAGTCGGCGTGCAGGGGGGTGCGCGTTAGGGGGCTGGATGCGGCTGCAGCTCTGCCGGATCTGGCCCTTTAAGCAGCATGGGCCGTGGGCGGCTCGCACTGCTGGCGGCCACCTTTGTCGTGGCCATCTTGGCTGGTGGAGGGGGTGATGCGGTGTTGGTGGTGGTGCGACCCTCTACCACCGCTGCTCATGGGTCCTTATTCGGCGCATGGTGCTAAGTGCGTTGCTGGCCGGTGGTGGCTGGGGTGCTCCGGGGAGGGAGGCAGGGGTGCTTCCTGGCCCTGTCGTTGTGCATGATTGTGGCCCTAGTTCCTGGTGTGCAGCCTGGTTGGTGGCTGCTGACGATAATGACTCGCCCAGGTCTGGTCGGCTTGTTCCTGATCTCGCGAAGGGTCTCGATTTGGGGTGGAAGGAGGGGCCTTTTGCTCCCTCACTGGTCAGTGGTGGCTATGGACCATGGTGACGGGTTGGGGTGGTCTTGGACAATGGGGCGGCGGCCTCGGCGGTGGGAGCTGCGGTGCCCGTTGGCGGGGCTCTCGGCTCGGGTGCAGACTAGCGGCCATAGACGTGAGGACAGCGTGATGGCTGGTTCTCGGTGTTTAGTCATGGGGGGTGGCCGGCCTGTTCATAGTTGTGCGTACCTTGTTTCGATGGCGGATAGTGCTTGCCGGGGTGAAAACTTCGTCTGCCTTTGGCCAGACCGAAGGTGGCGGCGTCTTTGGCTGTCGTACCCTTCTGCAAGGCTTCATCGTGGCTACTCTTGGTGCTCCGGGACGCTCCGGGTGAAGACCCTAATCCTTTGGATCGGGCGGTGACGGCGCTACGTGTCGCGGTCTTCCTGAAAACACCGCTTTGGAGGCCCCGATCCGTCGATGTTCGGCTCCTCTCCTCTTCGTGGTGTTTTCACATTGGAGGGCTTCATCGAAGTCTAGTGGTGCTTAATCTTCCTACCTGTAGTTTGCTTGGAGTTTGTAGTTGTTCTTTTGCACCTCTCTATCCAGCCTCGGGTATGTGTGTGCTTGTGTGTTGTATGCGGTGGATTGTCGTTGATTTTTGCTCTATATATAAAGCGGGGCGAAAGCCTTTTTTATAATAAAATGTCGTGCTTTCAGTTTAAATTTTGAAACCATGACAATTATTTCCAATCGGAGGGAGTAGTAGGTACGATATATCGTTACCGGCAAGGAATTAAACAAAGACGGTGATGCGCTATTGTGTCCTTGTCAGCTAAACGGATACTGCTAGAGTTTCAGGTCAGATGAATTTGACAGCTCGAGGTCATAAGAATACGACGACTCTAGCGCATCCACGTCCCCGGGTATGCAAGCATGAATATGATATGCTTCCACGTCGAACATATACTCGTTAAAAAGAGTAATCTCGCACGCTTTCCATCTCCAACCCATACAGGCCCTGTGCATGTCACACCCTAGCTAGTTCAAGCATTAGAATGTGCATCATGTTTAATTTCCTCCTAAATTTGAATTGGGGAAGGCAGAAACCCCCAACACCCCCCTGGAAACAACTAGGGTTTACTAAAATTATTTTCAATGAACCTGAAATGCCTTCTAAAAAGTTCACCCTCTTTGTCTTGGGTTAGAACCTCTGGCAAAATTGGTGCACAATTTTCTAGGTCAACAGAAGGTCATTGAATTAAATCATAAGTATTTGAATTTGGGCATTTAAATGCTATAAAATAATTTAAATGCTCAAATAATTCTGGAAATAAATGTTTGCTGTTGGAAATAATCTAAACAGAGCCCATAATTATTTTCAGGATTTTTGAAAACGTTTTAGTATTTTAATTAAAGCCCAACAGTTGCAGTTAAATAGAAAAACAGAAACAAATCAAAAAAAAGAGAGAGGGAAGCCCACCTGGGCCTTACCTGTGCTGGCCAGCTCACCTGGCTCGGCCCAGCCTACTGGCTCTGCCAGTCATCGTCCACCTCCCGCCAGGAGGACGCGGAGCGCGTGGCCGGCGCCCGCGGCCACACGCCGGCCACCTCCTGCTTCTGCCGACGCATGGAGACGTCCAGGGATGCCACGCGACCCCCATGTCCCCCTCTCATCCTTCCTCACTCTCCCCCTCGTCTCGCTCACCCTCTCCCGCACCGTGGCCGACGAGCTTGTTGCCGTCTCACCGCCGTAGTCGCGCTCTCCGTCACCCCCTCGCCTCTCTGACCTGTCCAGAAGCTCCGCCGCGACGCCCTCGCCCTCCCCACCGAGCCACACATCGCCGGAGGCCCTGCATCGCCGCCATCGGATCGTCTTCAACCTCGGTACCCGCCGGACGCCGTCCATCGATTCGCCTCGCTCCGGTCGCCCCCGAGCCCACTGAGCTGCTCATCGACCTCCCTGTGAGCTTCGCCGCCTTTTCCCTCTTCTTTCCCACGCATTTGCACCCTCTAGGCCATAGTTCCACCATGGCCGAAGCTCGTCTCTGCTCGAGCTTGTCGTCGGCGTCGCTCCGGTGACCATTTGGTCATCCCGTGCTACGCAACCTGCTTGCCGCATCGCGTAGTGCCTCGCTAGCGCCTTAGTTTCCGCGTTTGCACGCCGCAGCCCACACCCCGCACATGACCGAACTCCGGCCACCGCCTTGGAGCTCGCCGTCGTCATCTCCGGCCACCGTAGGCCCAGCCTCCACCACCATTAGATGCGCGACTGCAAGAGCTCTCCAACGAGCCCAAGAACGGCCTCGCTCGTGCCCTGTAGGCGTTTTCCGAGCTGCGCCACCGTCTCGGGCCTCGCCGGCGTCGAGTCGCCGGCGAGTTTGACCCAGTTTGACCCTGGGTGGGCCCAGGTAGACCCCCCTGAGTCTATGATAGGTGGGGCCGGTCTGCTAACTAATCTAGGATTAGTTTTAACTAATTTTATTTAAATCAGTCACTGACATGTGGGCCCAGGCCCCACTGACAGCTAATTAGTGTTAATCTAATCCTGTTATTTAACTGAGAGACTGACAGATGGGGCCCACCAGTCAGGTTTGACCTGGGCTGGCGCCTTTGAACCTGCTGAGGTCAGCATGACGCAATGCTGACGCAGTAATGCATTTTCTGGATTTTTTTATCAGGAAATTCCAGAAAATGTTTAAAACTTCTAAAAATCATAGAAATTCAACCTATAGCTCCAAATGAAAAGATTTATATATGAAAAATGATCAGAAAAATTCAATCTATCCATCTGTAATGGTTTCATGCATGACAAAACAAGTTTACCTTGCTGTTTAAGCAGAATAAGGAAATGCACTATTAAGGCCATGTTTAATGAGCTAATATTTGAATCTTTGATTCAAATGAGTTCATTCCTTTCTGTTATAGCTTGCATTAGGCCAAGACACATTCATATTGCCATGTCATAGCATGCATCATATTGTTGCATAGTCATGTGTTGATTGTGTTCCGATGTGTTCTTCGTGGTAGGTTCTGCCTCCGAGGATATTCACGAGTATCCAACTGAAGGGCAGTATCCCACTACCACTCCATCAGGCAAGCAACCATTGATCATTCCGATACAACCCATGTTCTCGCTTCTGCTCTTGTTTACTGCATTAAGACAACGCGATTCAAACTGCTGTGTGCTACGGTAGTTGAACCCTTATCCTCTGCATGACCTGTCATTGCCACAGTAACTAGATGAAACCCACTAGCATGTGTAGGAGTTGATTGAGCCATGTATGTGATTCCTACCTTGCTATGCCTGCTATGCTTAGAGTTGTGTCAGGTCTGGTTCATCTGGGTGATGGGCTAGAGTGATATGATATGTCGGTAATAATGGAATGTGTTGAACATGTTTTGGTAAAGGTATCGATGAGAGGCCATGTAGGAGTACATGGTGGGTTGTTTCATTGAAGGCCGTCCATAAGAACTGAGATCTGTATGCGTGATTTAAGATTCAGATACTACCACACATTGGGCCCTGAAATATGACCCCGCTCGACTTACTGACCCATCTCGCCCTCTGTCCAGGAGTTGCAACTAGTTTCTGGTGTTTGTAGGTTATGTGTTGGCGGCCGTGCGTAGCGCTGACCCTAGGGGTGGGCTATGATGCGGTAGATACACCGTGGCACGGTGTACCGAGTCGCCCGTTTGGTGTCTCGGGAACCCTGTACACATCGTTTGGGGCCGTTGAGGACCCGGCCGGATTTCCTTGCGGATGGAACCTGAATAGGCGATAAACCTGGACTAGAGACTTGTGAGGTTAGTCAGGTCGTGGTCTACACCCACGTCGGTTTTCGCTTGAAGTCTGCCGAGCACATGTCGTGTGCAGACGCTAAGTGGTGGAAACATGTGTGACGAAGTACACCCCTGCAGGGTATAAAACTATTCGAATAGCCGCGTCCGCGGTAAAGGACTACTTGGTTGCCTATACAGTTCATAGACAAGTTAATGGATACTACTAAAAGACTCAAGATAAGTGTGAGTACCGAGGATGGCCCTCTCGTAGGATGACGAGGGAGGATCCCCGGTGGAGTATTGTGTTGGTGAGTAGTGGACTCGTGTGCGAAAACTATTTTACTAGTGAGTCGTAGGATAGCTTAGCCAAGAGTCAAAGCTGGCTTGCTGCAATAACCCCACCACCTTCTTGAAGAGCATGTATAGTAGGTTCTGATGTAAGACTTGCTGAGTACCTTTGTACTCATGTTTTGCTTATTTATTGTTTTCAGACGACAACACTGCCCCCTCCGATGGGTTCTATGTAGACCTTGACGTCGACGAGTGACTAGCCACCCAGGTGGTGACCCTGGCCATGGAGGGCCTATGTAGATAGACAGGCTTCGAGAAGCCTTCTTTCTTTCTAGAGTCTGTACTCAGACTAGTTGCTTCCGCATGTGCTTGTATGATTGTATGACTTGAGTGTCGGGTCATGTGACCCCTATCTGTATGAACATGTTATGTATGGCTCTCTGGAGCCTTTAAATAAAGTACTTGAGTTGTAGAGTTTTGTTGTGATGCCATGTTGTATGTACTCATATCGGGCATATTGTGTGTATGATTGAAATGCTTGGTATGAGTGGGATCCGACAATCTAGTTGTTTATCCTTGGCAGCCTTTCTTATGGGGAAATGTAGTCTAGTGTTCCTCGAGCCATAGTAGTCCGCTACAGCCCGGTTCACCGGAGTCCTGCTAGCCCAGCACTACTGTTCAGGACACTTGACTGGCCGGCATGTGTTTCACTTCGTTCCTATGTCTGTCCCTTCGGGGAAATGTCACGCGGTGACATCCGGAGTCCTGCCTAGCCTGCTACAGCCCGGGTTCCCCGGAGTCCTGTTAGCCCAGTGCTACAGCCCGGATCACTCGCTGATGACCGACATGCTCCGATGTGATTCATGTATGCCTGTCCATAGGTCTGTGTGCCGCTTTGGGTTCACGACTAGCCATGTCGGCCCGGGTTCTCTGTCATATGGATGCTAGCGACACTATCATATACGTGAGCCAAAAGGCGCAAACGGTCCCGGGCCATGGTAAGGCGACACCCGTGGGATACCGTGCGTGAGGCCGCAAAGTGATATGAGGTGTTACCAGCTAGATCGATGTGGCTTGGAATCGGGGTCCTGACAGCGCAGTGGCTCTACTTGCACATGTGCATGTATGGGCCTGCGTGGCGGCCTCAGTGGTGGGAGCCACGGTGCCCGTGGGCGAGGCTCGCTGCTTGGGTGCGGGCTGACGTTGTATCCAGCCTCGGGTATGTGTGTGGTCATGCATTTTATGTAGTGGATTGTCGTTGATGGTTGCTTTATGTATAAAGCAGAGTGAGAACCTTTTTCGTTAATAAATATTGTGGTTTTAGTTTAAATTTTGAAACCATGATAATTATTTCTGATCGGAAGGAGTAGTAGGTACGGTATATCGTACCGGCAAGAACTTAATCGAAGGCGGTGATGCGCTATTGTGTCCTTGTCAACTAAACAGATACTGCTAGAGTTTGGGGGGCAGATGAATGTGACAGCTCAAGGTCACAAGAATACGACGGTTCTAGTGCATCCACGTCCCCCGGTTATGCAAGCATGAGTATGAATTTGAGCCGGTTATCCTTCACTATAATACAACACTAGTAGAAAAAGGGTCAAATGTGAAGCACATTAGTGCCGGTTTGAATTTGAGCCGGCACTAATGTGACCATTAGTGGCGGTTCCAACGGCTAGGCGGGCGGGCATCATTAGTACCGGTTCGTGGGCAACCTTTAGTACCGTTCATGCCACGAACCGGTACTAATGAGGCCAGTGTGGCTGTGGTCAGGCTGGGGCCCCCACGAAGACCTTTAGTACTGGTTCATGGCATGAACCGGTACTAGAGTTTCTTAGTAAGCTGATTTTTAGTCCCACCTCGCCAAGAGAGAGGCAGTATGAGCGGTTTATAAGCCGTGAGTGCAGAGACAATGACGAAGAGGCGCAATGCTCACCTGCATGTTGATTAGCTTCAAGCCTTTCGGAATAGCATAGATTGCACTGAGCTATGTGCAGTGCAGTCTACACTATTCCGAAAGGCTTGAAGCAAATTAACCAGCATTGCACCTCTTTTTTATTTTTAATAACTTATTTGAACTCCGGAATTCTTGTGTTCAGTATGCAGCATTCAAAGCGGCGTCATCTATTTTCAACATGTTCTGACATCATTTGCTGTTTTTCAGTCATTTACCGAATTGTTTAGAGAGCTAAATGACCGTGAAATTGAAAATCACTACAAAATGAACTATAAAAATGTTGAAATTTGGCATGGTATCATCATTTCACCTGCATAGCATGTGTGAAACAGTAGAGATGGTCACGGCAAAAACTGGATGCACTTCATGTACAAACTGGACAATCTCTTTCGGAGTATCAGGGTTTCGGAGGAGAACTCATCTGTTACACGGGCACTTCAATGTTTTTTAAACTTATTTGAACTCCGGACTTCTTTTGCGTTCAGTATGCAGCATTCAAAGCGACGTCATAAATTTCCAACACGTTCTGACATCATTTGTTGTTTTTCAGTCATTTACCAAATTGTTTAGAGAGCTAAATGACCGTGAAATTGAAAATCACTACAAAATGAACTCTGGAAATGTTGAAACTTGGCATGGTATCATCATTTCACCCACATAGCATGTGCAAAAGAGTAGAGAGGGTCACGGCAAAAACTGGACGCACTTCGTGTACAAACTGGACAATGTCTTTCGGAGTATCAGGGTTTCGGACGAGAACTCATCTGTTACACGGGCACTTCAATGTTTTTTATACTTATTTGAACTCCGGACTTCTTTTGCATTCAGTATCCAGCATTCAAAGCGGCTTCATCAATTTCCAGCATGTTCTGACATCATTTGCTGTTTTTCAGTCATTTACCGAATTGTTTAGAGAACTAAATGACCGTGAAATTGAAAATCACTACAAAATGAACTGTGAAAATGTTGAAATTTGGCATGGTATCGTCATTTCACCCGCATAGCATGTGCAAAAGAGTAGAGAGGGTCACGGCAAAAACTGGACGCACTTCGTGTACAAACTGGACAATCTCTTTCGGAGTATCAGGGTTCCGGACAAGAACTCATCTGTTACACGGGCACTTCAATGTTTTCTATACTTATTTGAACTCCGGACTTCTTTTGCATTCAGTATGCAGCATTCAAAGTGACGTCATCAATTTCCAACACGTTCTGACATCATTTGCTGTTTTTCAGTCATTTACCGAATTGTTTAGAGAGCTAAATGACCGTGAAATTGAAAATCACTACCAAATGAACTCTGAAAATGTTGAAACTTGGCATGGTATCATCATTTCACCTGCATAGCATATGAAAAAGAGTAGAGAGGGTCACGGCAAAAACTGGACGCACTTCGTGTACAAACTGGACAATGTCTTTCGGAGTATATCAGGGTTTCAGACGAGAACTCATCTGTTATACGGGCACCTCAATGTTTTTTATACTTATTTGAACTCCGGACTTCTTTTGCGTTCAGTATGCAGCATTCAAAGCAGCGTCATCAATTTCCAACACGTTCTGACATCATTTGCTGTTTTTCACACATTTACCGAATTGTTTAGAGAGCTAAATGACCGTGAAATTGAAAATCACTACAAAATAAACTGTGAAAATATTGAAATTTGGCATGGTATCATCATTTCACCCGCATAGCATGTGCGAAAGAGTAGAGAGGGTCATGGCAAAAATTGAACGCACTTCATGTACAAACTGGACAATCTCTTTCGAAGTATCAGGGTTTCGGACGAGAACTCATCTGTTACACGGGCACTTCAATGTTTTTTAAACTTATTTGAACTCCGGACTTCTTTTGTGTTCATATGCAGCATTCAAAGCGACGTCATCAATTCAGCATAGCATGTGCAAAATAGTAGAGATGGTCACAAAGAAACTAAAACAGAAAAAAATTACTCAGAAATAAATAGAAGAAAATAAATAAAGCAGAAAAGAAAAAACTACTCAAAATAAATAAAGAAAAAATAATGCAGAAAAGAAAAAAAACTATATAAAAAATTGCGCTGCCCTGTGGGCCTGCTAGACCACGGGCGTGCAATTTCAGGCCCAAGAAGGCCCAGCAGACTCACAGGGCAGCGCGCCGTAGTTAGGCCCAGAAGCCTGCTTTATAGAGGAGTTCGAAAGGGCAGCCGCGGCTGGGTTTATAAACCAGTGCGGCTGCCCTTCGCCCGGCGAGGTGGGACTAAACTTTGTGCACCGCGGGTGGCAGCGCAACACCTTTTGTACCGGTTCGTGGCTCCAACCGGTACTAAAGGGTGGTCTTTAGTACCGGTTGGTGGCTCCAACCGGTACTAAAGGTGCTCTTCCCGCCTCTTGGCCTGGCCAAAGTTGGCCTTTAGTACCGGTTGGTGGCTCCACCGGTACTAAAGGCCCATCCTATATATAGAGAACACTTACGAAAAATCAGTTTCTCATCATGTTCTTCTTCTGTCCCGTCGCCCTCCGCCCCTGTCGCTGCCCCCGTATCGCGCCCCGTCGCCGTCCTCGGCGTCGACGCCCCCGTCGCCGCCCCGTCCCCCTCCGTCGTCGCCGCCCCGGCCGTCCCCGTCCCCGTCGCCGCGCCCCGCCCCGTCGTCCCGTCCCGTCCCCATTGTCGCGCCGCCGTCCCCATCCCCTTCGTCGCCATCCCCGTCGCACCGTCCCCGTCGTGCCGCCCGTCGCGCCCCGCCCGTACGCCGCCGCCCCAGCCGTACGTACACACACACATACAGTTATACACATTTTAGTTATAGAAATTTTTATGTTACTTATTTTCTAGTTTTCTGTGTTTTAGATTAACTGTCTTAAATGTTTTTTATTAGATGAATTACTAGATAAGAATGTTAGAATGTTAATGTTAGATGAATTAGATAGAGAAGTTAAATATTAATGTCAATTGTTAGAATGAATTTAGATAGAGAAGTTAAATATTAATGTCAATTGTAGATGAATTAGCTAGATATTAATTAATAGGTATATTGAGATTATTTGAATAGTTGAATTAATATAACTAGTTTATTTTTAGTAAATGCTTAGTGAACTAGCTAGTTGAATTAGTACTAGTTTATTTTAGTAAGAAAATTTAGGTATATGAGATTTGATGATCTAATTAAAATATTACTATATATAGCTACTTTATATATTTTAGTAGAAAATTAATAGAACTAGTTTATTTTTTAGTAATCTTAGTGATAGTGAATTATAGAACTAGTTATTTTTAGTAAAAAATTTAGAGTATATGAGATTTGATGATCTAATCAAAATATTACTATATAGAACTACCTACTTTATTTTAGTAAGAAATTAATAGAACTAGTTTACTTTTAATAAATGCTTAGTTGAATTAATAGAACTAGTTTATTTAGTTGAATTAATAGAACTAGTAAGTGTTTAATGTTTCACCTATATATGAACATATGTTAGATATTAATGTCAAATGTTAGATGAATTAGATATAAATTATATGTTAGATATATATTTAATTTAGTTATATGAGATTTGATTATCTAATTAACATTTTACTATATAGAACTAGCTACCTTATTTTTAGTAAGAAAATTAATAGAACTAGTTTAGTTGAATTAGTTGAATTAATTAGTTGAACTAGTTAGTTGAATTAGTTGAGCTACTTTATTTAGGTATTTTTTTCGTATGTGCTTAGTTGAATTAGTTGAATTAATTAGTTGAACTAGTTGAATTAACATAACTAGTTGAATTAGTTGAATTAATAGAACTAATAAGTGTTTAATGTTTCACCTATGAACACAGGAATGTCGTTTGACGACGAACACGATTTCATTATGTGCGAATACTGCGAAGACCAGCGCGGCCTGTGCGGCAGAAATTTTCTAGTTGATGATAGACGCTTCAGCATCAAGCTGGATGAGAACTTCGAAGTAGATACAGTAAGTCACAACGACAAGTCTTTTTTCGTAATTAAGCATGACTTATGCTTTATTTGCTTCAACTTTTAATTTTAATTTTTCACTATTCTACTAGCGTATCCCATGTCATGCAAGAATTTTTGTCTTGGATAAGATAGGTTTCAGTCCTAACGAAACTATGGAGGTAAAAAGAGTTTACTTGAAGACCGAGCATGGTTATACCTTCAACGTCAAATTATACAATGCAGACACATACACCTATTTTGAATGCAAAACTTGGCAAGCACTATGCAAGGCTTATGCATTTGAGCCTGATATGGTTATCACCTTTGATATTCGTCCGGAAGATGATATTGAAGGTAATAAAGACATCTGGGTCGATGTGCAGACGCCTCCAGTTCTACCATTATGTGAGTTTCTCAACCATATTTATGTCTTCGATATTGTTTATTCAAAAAGAATTGATAAGTAATTTATATTGACAGCTTATTTCCAATCAAGTAAACATGTTCGGCGCTTGGTAGACAGGACCGTCCACTGTCCCGGGGCTGAACTAAACTGCGAGGAGACAAGTCATTATGTTTCATGGCTTGAGGATCTTGATGCTGTCAAGACAATTTTTTTTCTGCACTTAGAAATGTTAGTACTCAAAACGTGCGACTAATAGTGTTCGTACTGAACTACGGTCACATATATTTAGGAAAGATGGTAAGATTTCTACTATTTCTCCTCAGTGCATCTTTTGCATACATTATTTTTTTAAGCTAAACTTCATTGTTAAGTATGTTACTATACGATGTTCTTCAACAGGGACTCCCGATGAATGTTGTGCCTGATTGGATCGAGACTAAAGGTACCATGAATATTGTTAGCTTACGGCCAAGATATCCTACAATGCACTTTAGTGCATTCAGGATTTCTAATAGCGAGGAATGCTCAATAGTAAAAGACTGGAGCAAAATTGTGAACGATCGCAGAGAAGTACTAGGGGGCAGCAATCAGAAGCGCAACCCACGATTAGGAGACAGGTTCATCTGCATGCTCCAATATGATGAATCGGGAAAGCTATACATGTTCTATGCTATTTTACCTGAGAGAGCAGCAGCAGGAGTGATTAGCTAGTTCATGCTCTTAGTACTTGTCCTCTCATGTCCGTGTTCTTCGTCCTGAACTTAATCTCAAAGAGTGATTTGCTTTTGTGGTGTTATGAACGCTTATAATATCATTACCATGTTGAACTCGATGATATCTTTGATTCTGGTACAAGTGAATGTTTCTTCTTTAAGCTAGTGTTGGTGGTGATTAGATAGCGGTAATGACTATATGATGATTAAGTAGTGGTAATGAGACGACTATTATATGATGATTTTTAGCTAGCTATGAAAATTGTTGTTGGTGATGATATATATGATGCAAGAGTTTTTATATTAATATGATGATGAGTTATTATATCATTTATGAAAGAAACCGCAGATTAGTTTCAACTGGATGGATTCTAGCTAAGTGATCAAGTATATGCCATATTCATATTACCTCGATCACTTAATTAGGTGATAAGGTATATATAATATGGATATGGCATATACTTGATGACTTAACTAGGATCCACATGAATCCAGTCAAACTAATCTGCGGTACATTCACCTAATGATTTAACAACTCATTATAATGTAAAACAATCACTAAATTAAATTAAAAACACAAAATTAAAGTAAAAATAAAAAATAAAACCAAAACACATCCAAACATTTAGTACTGGTTGGTGTTACCAACCGGTACTAGTGTCCTACGCGCCCTCGGAGCTGGCTCGTGCCACGTGGTTGCCCTTTAGCACCGGTTCGTGCTGAACCAGTACTAAAGGGGGGTCTTTAATGCCCACACTTTAGTGTCGGTTACCGAACCGGCACTAAAGGGCCTTACGAACCGGTGCTATTGTCCGGTTCTGCACTAGTGCAAGTATATCGATCAAAAGTCTAAGGTGGGAATACATTTTTTTTAGAAAAGAAGGTGGGAATACATATGTCCCGCTCATCCGCTAACGCTTCTCCGGCGGCGCGGCTATTGGAAGATCCTTAGTCATGATGTCGATTGGAGCATCACTTCATGTTCGGGGTGAGAACTCTTGTTCTAACCAGTGACTGCCCAAAAATGGTCTTGTGGAATTATCACTTAATAATATTATTCTGAATTTAGTTTTTAAGACCACACCATGTGAAGCACAATTCCGGAAAATTTGATGCTCAGCCCAATTGTTATTTAATTTTGTATGTTTCGTCTTATAAAAAGTCAGATAGGGAAAACATCCCTCCCCGCACTGAAAACCCATGTCCACGAGAAGATAGTACGAGGGGAGCAAAGACGTGCCACCTGTCATGCTCGAAGAGCTCCGCGAGTGACCGCTAGAGCCTAGAGAGATGTTCCCTCTTTTCATGAAAAACATAAAATGTTTCCGTTGCAAAAATGTTCCAAACGCACTGAATTTGTTGCATGAAAGCATCTCAGGATAAATAAAATGTTTACATTGTACAACTGCGATAAAAATGTATGCAGAAACATAATATTGCGGTGGTTTCCCTTATTTCTATGTGTTTGATGGTGGTCCTGGCCTACGATGTGATTTGCCCTAAAAATGAAGGAGTTGTGACGCTAGCCTAACAAATGAGGCAACCGATATATCCCCTTTGAAAGAAAACAAGGCGCCTGAAAATCAATAGGGTTTGTGCCGTTTACTGCTGTCACCCGTGTCCTTGTGAGTATGATCTGTAAATCAGCCACGCTGTTAACATCTTCTCTTTGCTAAATTTTACTGTAATTGTGTTTTTCTCTCCGTTACACTTAGCACTACAATTTGCGTTTGCGCTGCCAGTGACAGTGCAGAGGCAACTGGTCTAACACCTTGTGCAGGTAAAACCGGGGCTAATAATACTGCGACTTAAATATGAAGAGCTGATTCTCTTAACAAAGTAGACCTGGATTACCATGGTAAGCAGGGAGCGTGAGTTATAAAATGTGGCTTGCGTCATCACACCACTGATGGATGCAATCTTAAAAGATTGCGAATCTTAAAGTGGATGCGGTCAGCGATGTGTAGAAGCAAATCCGCGCTAATGTCCCGATCACAACACCCAGATTAAGAAGCCTTCCCAGCATCCAAACTAGCACTGAAACAGGAGTATCTATGTAAGGTGTAGTTCAACAAACAGGAACTGCTTGCCAGTTCCCACGTAGAAATACCGATGCGATTCAACATTCATTACTCAGAACCATGTTTCAAAATACCGAGTTCGGAACCAGATGGAAATTCCACACACGCACGCGCAATGCGACATTGTGGAACACGAGCAATATACAAGGCACGAGATAACCAAACGCAACCAACTTGCGCACACACCAAATGCAAGCAGACAATTCATAGGTGAGCTTGCTTGAAAAGCAGCAAACTAAAGGAACGACAAGTGAAGTACAGAGTACTAATTAAACGAAGCTTCATGAAGAGCATAGAAATTGTCAAATTAAGCAATTGATTCCTACAAATGGACTTCACAGCTGACCGGTGCATGCTAGATAGAGAGCCAATATGCGCGTCGGACATACAAAATAGTAGGCACTACAGCGAACAACCCATTCCTTCATTTCAGTCACCAGAATGTAACCTGCGGAGGAAGCAATATCATATCATCAGTCAAACAATTTTGCACCATTCCTCCAGGAAAAGCCATTGCAGTTACTCTCATAATTTTGTATGACACAAAACAGTAAACATTAGCTCCACCATTGTGGAAATTGTGTCAAAAAGCTTCAAAGGCGAATGATTCAGAATTATTAGACAAAACCAAAACTTGAAACAGAGAATAACAGTAGGAAATTTGCAGTGTAGTGGCACACCTTCAACTTCTAATATTAGAAGTATTTGGTTATATTAGTCTGAGTAGAGGCTAAAAGAAGAGAAGAGTGGGCACATGAGGGGCTCAATGGAGTAAGAAAGCAGAAGCATCTGGTTTCTAGCTCGCAGGCATAATTTTGCATAGACAGGACAACACGCAAGTTACACTTTGACTTGATACTCTTAAGCACATAAAAAAGTTTCACGTCAATGTAGCAATCAGTAAAAGTTAAAAAAACGAAGCATAGTAAAGTGTAAGTAGTACATTTGCTATTACTTATCATAATAATGTTCTCATCTCTGAGAAGGCACAAGCATATACATAATCAGGGGATGAGGAAGGGTCCTAGTTTATCAGTCATTGCAGGGGCTAGAGGGGGAAGAACCCGACACTACCAGAAGGAAATGGGGGAGTACTTACGAGGAGTTTAACTGAAAGCAAGGCAGCTGGATGGTAGTGGAAGGCGAGTGAAAGAGCGCATCTAGTAGAGAGGGGTTAAATGTAAGTAAATAAAACTGAAGGCAGGTGGGTGGGTGGGCGGGTGGAGGCGAGAGGAGGAAGAGAACGGAGAACTGCTGACGAAGGATGAGGAAACAGTGCATCGAGAAAAGATTCAAGATGCAGCTCAGAGCATAGGAGGTGACCAGGTGGGCAACAGACTAGCTAAGCAAAATGTTGTAGATTCTTCTCTTGCAATTTGGTACTTGAAATGGCAGTAAAAAGGAAATCATTGCATTTATTTGAAGGAACAGTTTGCATTCCTAACAAGTCAACATACATGCAGAAGATGTGATTACCTGCTCTGCCAGTACATCAGAACAGAGTATTTAACCAGACAATCGCCTTATTTATTGTGCATAACATCAGATGCATCATGTCTACCACCAATGCCTGTTACTGCAAGCATAAGAAGTTAAACAACCAATGTCATTCCAACAAAAAGCCAAACAGATATGAGGAGGCATCAAGGAGATATTTAGATAAACTCATAGCTGTATCTTGAAAAACAAGCATAGTTTTGATGCAGCATTAGGACAAGTGATGTGTCTATTCAGATATAGATTATCCACTCGCAACAGACTCTTCTGAAGTGTTAAGATTAACTGTGAACAATTATTTGAATTTTTCATTATTGATTTAAGATCATTGCAAGATTGGCAGACATAATAATATAGAATGAAAGAAATAGAACTAAGTTTGAAGCTTCCAAATGTACCTATTGAGCTGCCTATTTGACATTTCAGTTGGTTCAAGCTAGTTTTTCATGTTGTCTTCAACTTCCAACTGATAGGTATTTTATCCTGAGAAAACCTCGCGGTAGTTGTGCACTAAAAGTACCCTTATACAATTCTTGCATATGTCAATAGGCAGGCAACGGTGAAATATAGCTCGGTGAATTTGCCAGTCTTGGTTTTCAGTTTTATGTATAGATATTCATATAGTGAGCTGATAGAAACAGTTTGCTATTTCTGACTGGAACAACATAGTTCACTGATAATAATAATATGATAACATTATATTAAAAAACATCGCCACATATATTTTCAATGCATCATCGATGACAGCCCATCAACTTGGATGGAAGCCAAACTGGTGATACAAAACACATTAGCTATAATAACTATAGGTAAAATATGTGAATCCATATATAACCATCACATAAAAAGCACCCACATGAGCATCATGAAGCAGCAAAACAAACAAATGATATAACACTACCTAAAATTGTTGGCTTAACACCAAGTGATGTGAACATAATTTCATCAGCCAATTATCGACGCACAACTTGGTTTTTTTCTAACCTTAGTGTAGGGCATGGTATTACCTGCAGTGTAGACACTTTCGAATGGAAAATAGCGAGACACGGTCGTAGTGTTGGAAAGCTTCTTGAACTTCAGTGACTCAAGATGGATCATGAAGAGGCCGATAACTGTCCGCAACAACAACACATAATTGTCTTGAGCAAACCCTACCATCTCTATGCCCCCTTTCTCCTCAGGTTTCAGGGAAAGTAGCTTGTCCAGCTGAATAGTTCTTGCAAGCACCCATGAAGCAACACCGTCACAACCAGTTATCCTCTTCCATAACTGGGCGGCGCAGCAGTCTGAGTGCGATATGAAGAGGAAACCTAGCACACCACCCTCTGCCCGCACAAGCTTGAAGCCATTCCGCTCCCGCTTGCCCCACATATCCACTGGCACCCGTATCACAGCCAGCCTCTGCTTCTCCAGATCAAACTCGAGAATTCCATTCAATTTCCCGGCAAGCGGCCAGTAGAGGGAATCTCCAGCCAGCACCGCATCCTCGGCACAAACGATGGCGGAAAACTGGGATCCATGACCCTGGTATGGGAGCGGTGTCGAGATGAGACTTCCCCATACGCCGGTCTTTGACGAGTAACCACAGGCGAGCGCTCGTCTAGGTTGTGCGCCGTGGTCGTCTGTCACCGCCAAGACCACCTGGAAATGCTGGACATCTCCGGGAGGGCGATACACCGCCCCGCCGACCCCAATCTTCGCCGCACGTTCCGCAACCACCGGGGGAACGGCCACCCTGTGCCGGTCGCCGGTGACGGGGTCCCACACAAGGACCTCGAGAATCCCCGGAAGGAAGACGAGTAGGAGGCCGTGGCGGCATCCGAGGGAGAGAAGTGTCGCCGTCATCGCGCTGGAGGGGAGAGGGCCCGAGAGGAAGGACGTCGGGGGCGTCAGAGTGGGCTGGAAGGAGAGGCGATCGAATCGGTTGAAGAAGCCGAGGAGAGGAGGGTTGCGGCGGTGGCGGAGGCGGAAGCGGCGCCGGAATCGGGGGTCGCAGACGAGGCGCGCCAGCGCTTGCAGACGGCCGTGCGCGCGGGGGCGGAGGGCTGCGGGGGGAGGCGGAGCAGGATCTCGGAGAGCAGGTCGTCGTCCTCCAGCGGGGACGCCGCCGGCGAGCGGCGGCAGTGGCGGCGGCGGGGGCTGCTCATCTCGCCCTACTCACTGGTGCGGGAGGAAAAAAAAAATTCTCCCAGAACGTGGTGAGAACCAAAACCCAAACTGGGCTGCAGAGTGCAGACTGAAGCCCACATCAGATAAAGGAGAAAGTTTTTTTGCAGACACCACATTAAAATGACTGTTTCTAAAAAAATGACTATATTCAGGAATCAAGCCTATTTTTTGTGACCCACTTTTTTACAAGAAAATTGATGATTTGGTTGCAGTCGATGGCAATCAGAGTGGTTTTATCTGGAAAAAAATTGTTGCAAATTGTTTCATCACATTGATTTATTATTATTATTATTATTATTATTATTATTATTATTATTATTATTTCCAACGGGTGGAGATTTCCCCACCTAAATTGTATTCATTTTCAGGGGTACATCCAAAAGGGCACACGAGGCCGAGACAATGCCACGGTACCTGTGTTCCACCGACGTAGTCGCAGGGCACTGCCTAGCAAAGACACACCAAGAAGCACTCGAGCACGAACACCACCGAAGAAGAGCACAAAAACCACCGTCGACCCCAAACCAGCCGTGCCACCACCGACATCAGCTGCATTGATTTGTTACGTGAAAACATCCCATGATATACAATAGTAATAACAAGGTTATTTGATAATGGCATGCTAAAAAATGGTAGTGATATTTTACCAATTGATAATCCCCTCACAAAGAAAAGAGGTACTGATGATAATCGTTTGTGTTCACCCAGAGTCGCCACCGGTGAACAATTGATAATTCCTTCTTTTTTGTTGTCCCGTTAGCCTGGCTCTGTATACCACGTAAGATGTGGTGGAAGCGTTCCTACTCCTGATGGGAGCCGCGTGCGTTTATTTATGGAAGACAGGAACAGTCCCTGTCGTGGCGTACAAGTCTACGATGATCGCTAGGACTCATCGATACATGAGGAATCAGGATAGGAAACGAGATGAAGAGATAGAGGGAAGGTTAGATTACATAAGGTTTAAACGGTATTCTAACAGCCTCCCTTAATCTAAACTACCCTATATTTAAATTTTTCTTAAACTCCTCAAACGGTTTTGCTGGAAGAGCTTTAGTAAACCCATCTGCCACTTGATCTTTGGATGGAATAAAACGTATCTCCAACTTCTTCTCAGCAACCCTTTCTCGTACAAAGTGAAAGTCTATCTCAATATGCTTAGTCTTCGGCATGAAAGACTGGTGTACGGTCTATAGCTAACTCAGGATGAAAGATAGCTAACGAGAGCAAAAATGTCATCATGATCCCATAGACATGAGATACGACGTTATAAGCTCAGCTGCACATAATCTTGCACTCAATGCAAAGCTTCAAGCCACATATAATTCAGCAGGTAGCAATATGTCCAAATGACTTGTATTTCAGTCTTCAGTATTCTATAGTATCCTGACCAGAGTTGGCTCTGTTTCCTCATGGCAGCTGACGCATGAATACTAAGATGATAAGAAACGAAGGTAAACCAGCGAAACCTCATTGTTTGTATATTTGACTAATTATACATGACATCGCAGCCCGCTGCGCCAGTCATGCATATCGAAACGGAGCACGAACAAGTGTTAAAAGTGTCTGTACCACGCGTTGAGATTTTGTAAGTCCCATCTCATGTGTTTCTTATAACAAGCATATTCATGTCATCATGGATTAGCTCTTAGACAACGCTGTGTCACATGAACTGAGGTAATAGTATGAACTCATGACACAGTTTGATCTAATAACTATTTTTATACAGCAAATGAAATAATCTGGCTCGTCGAGTCAAGTCATAATAAGCTATTGCTGCAAAGCTCCATACTCGCACTCTCTGTATGTAGTGCTTTCTTTCACCTTTAAAGGGGAGCTCTCCTTCATGTGGATTGCTTGAGCTAGAGTGTGTATGTATTAGCAAGGGGATAAATCTAGCTATAGTGGTGTGGAACGGTGATAGCTAGTGTCTTTAATCATTTTGCCAAATCCGAAGGCAGTCCAGTGGCATATTTTTCCTGTTTGCAACATTGTGCATCGTTGAATCGTTTAACTTTCAATTGCGCTCTAGAAAGTAAGCTAAGTTCAGACAGACAAGATACCTGTAAGGCAGGATGTTGCTGGAGTCTCAGGCACGCAGAAAGACGCATCAGGATCGCAGTGCTTTAAGCAAAACTTGCAGAAATCAACACACTCCACTCCCTCCAACTATATAATTCGAGCATCAAAGAATAGCCACATGGGTACTCTTTCTGGGTTTATCTACAATTATAAGAGAGATTCGTGATCAGACGCATTTTGATGAAACACTAAAACGAGCACAGATTTTCTCCTTTTGCCAAAGATGTGCATTATCTAAACCTGGCCGAATACCATGCTCTAGTGCTCGAGATTTGTCATAAACCAGGTAGGACAGAAGGCCCGATGTATCGCAGACAAGGATGGGATGTTTGCACACCATTATGTGAGGGGTGTTGCATGGTATGCGCTTAATACTGGATGATAATAGTTGGGTAGGAGGGATGGGCATTGTGCAAGTACCCGGTCAATGACCGGCATTCTCATCGTACGAAACCTCTGTCGATAATTCCATGGAAGCCCACACGAGTGCCCACAAATCCGCGTATACCTGCAATCACTAGCTGTGTCTTAAACAGACTACACCTTAAGAGACTCCTGATAGCTAGAACTGGTTCTTATGGTTGCAGAGCCTTTCAACATGACTGTGCAAGGGTATCCTCCATATCAGTCTACCATGCCCTATAAATCCCGGAAGATATGTTGAGATAAGGCAAGTTTTAGCACCACGGACCAACGCCATAGATACTCAGCGTCGAGATCGGGATAGCCTCTCATTGCCCTTGTAGTTCGAAAGGTAGAAGTCGCACCCCTACTTGCTAGTCGAATGATATTCTTGTCGTGGGTCTACGAGATCTAACTGCGTGCTACCACCGAGCATTGACGCACCAGTCTTGTGTCTCGCACAATCGCAGTGCACTCGTCCTGTTTCAACTTACTCTACATTCATCTATGGCTTTCTGTTCCAACCTTTGTCTCTCGTAATGCATCGTCCAATCTTGTTGGTTCAGCTTGAAACACTACAACATGCCATACGGTATAGTACCATCGTTCCGCACCTTAGGGTTTTTATACCTTTCTGCAACCTAGTCATAACTCTTGATGCGGCAGGTTGAGATTGGACATGTTTTTGTTCTTGGGGTTGAACTGATCTGGTTGTCGCAGAAGATCCTGGAGAAGTTTCAGAACTTGTCGCAGAAGATCCAGTAGCCATCGATGTGGCCACTGCGTCTGCAACCACCAATCCATCCGCCGCAGACGATCCCGCGCCTGGCAACGCTGTCGGTTGCATGCACGACCCGCACGCCACGCCTGTTGGCTGCATGCGCTGAGTGCGCTCGCGCCGCGAGGGAGAATCTCCTTGTGATGACATGTCGCGCGGGGTGGCTCGCTGTAGCCTGCCCTCCTGACTGGCCGGCCCGTGATCCAAGGGAGATCTGCATCGCGATCCAAAGGAGATCGATCGCAGTTTCATTGGTGCCGAGTATCGCTTCGGGTTCCGTCACATGTCCCGGCCTTCGATGTCGTTCTTTGATATGCCTCTATCCACATGATATACATCATATTGAGCAGATTGATGGTGAATCGTCTTTGAGTCATCCTGTTGGGTGCGACATTCTCTTCAGGGACCCTGCACACTCTAAATTAATAAGTAACCGGTTCCACAGGATTATCATATTGCATTAGCATACAATTGGTTCCCGTGACAACGACCTCGAAGATGCCTGGCATGTTGAAGAAGAGAATTTCTTGATGAAGAAGCGGGGTCCGAATTCATGGGATGTAAGATTACGAATCTGGAATACTCGGACTCGTGCGAAAAGGAGCAACATTCCGAGCAGGCATATGGTAATGACTTACGAGGCTGCCGTCGGCACCATTCCATAGCCACTTCGACCCTCTCATGTGAGAAGAACTTATATAACTAGAAAGACACATGTGTTGTTGGACCGATCACGCAGAGTTGCCGGTAGTGTTGTGAGTGGCTTTAGATTGGAGTCCATGCACCATCGAAACGAGCACTACTGAGAGACTTTGTTATGGATTTAAGGCATGCGACTCCAAAGCGTGTGATGTGCGATTTCAAAGTTTATTGACTTGGGCTAAGACGAAGAGTTATGAGGAGTATGTGGCTGTCGATGAAAAGCTTCATGCCCAACGACTTAAGCTCGTGCATGAGACAAGCATGTGCTAGTAATGCACGCTCCACGTTCACAACAAACGACGACTGTTTTCGTCTCAGTTCAGAACCGGTTGTTGATGAGCGTGGGGCGAAAGACATGATCGTGTAGATGTCCAATCTTTATGGAGAATAACACCATTTTTTAGCTTCTCAAATATCATACCCAATCGGTTTGTTGCATTTGTTAGCGGGTAAGACTATTTCTATTGAGCTTTTTAATTTGCACGTGGTCAGAGCATTACCGAGATTTTTGTTCAATATTGAGACGACTTAATTGAGACACATGTCCAGCCCACGCTTCTCTTAGCATAATATAATACAAAGTGAACTAACTATAGTCATGGCACAATGAAGTCTACTAATCAAGTTAATCTACCGACTGAAAGTAGGGGCTGGACTCAACCATCGAATAAATACTTGTAATGGAGCAGTGGATGTACCTGAGGATGGGAATAAGGAATTGATGGACTTTTTACTTTGTTAGCAGCATCACAATTGAACTTACGTCCTCGATCATACAGAAAGCGTTTATCTAGCTAGGAATGTTGAATACCATGAATGACGAAGGATGGACCAAAACGACTCTGACACTCATCAGAGCAAGCGAAGGTTTGTAGAACTCCATGCTGCTTATTCGACCATGCGATGAAGTGGTGCATGATGATCTCGTGTCGCGAGTTACAGAGCTCCTTAGACTGCTGAGTTCTGGGGACCTAGGAGAGAATGATTCATCTCCGATCGTTAGCCATAGCGCTTATGTACTCTACTCCAAGGGAACTTGTCGAATTAAAAGATTATGAAGGAAAATCTATGTGTCATAAGCAAGCAAAGCGATGAACAGAGACAGATTCTTTGATGTTGTGGGAGGAATATGAAGAATTATTAGATGTAGGTATCTTTTACTGAGGAGTGGTTAGACAATTGTAGTTTGCTCGATACCAATTGAGTAATGGATCCAGAACCGTGTTCCTGCCATCTTGCCAATGTGGTATATTTCAGATCCCCACCATGGTATGTTCCTCGATTGTTTAAGTCTTGTCGAAAGCATCACCCTGTGATGTGTTCGGTTGGTCTCTGCATCTTGCACCTTACTATATTTTTGGTCTATCTCGGATAGGAAGTTGGTTGTTATGTGATATTTGACTTATCTCGTCACGTTCTAATATCTCACCTAAGTGTATATATAATTTCCGTCTCTATATGCTAAGTCTTATCTTCTATGTATCTTGCCGCTCACTATGGCCATGAACACCCGCGTAGGTCAAAGTACTCTTGCCCCGCCGGGCAATATGGTACCTTAGAGATACAGGTAAAGACTACTGGAACATCTCGGAGATAATGTCGATCCTTCCTTGCGTTGATGTTGTTGTGGTGTGAGCGGCCAGAAAAGTAAGATAGTAATAGCATTCGAGAGCAATGCGCGTGAGTGGCAGCAGTCAAGGAAAAATGAGCAGGAGAGGAGAGAAGGGCGGTTCCACAACGACTAGAGAGAGTCTATCTGTTTTGGACTAACTAAACAATATACAGATGCATCCATTCTGCCGCGGTCTTTGACCATCTTCTGACTCATTTGGGCGGCAGTGTAGAATATTATGCCTCTCAGTCAGCAATGTGCGTTTCGCGTGACACAGTGAAAGCGCCTGCGCAGGACACCATCACCAACGCATCTCAATCGTCTTCGATCAAGGCGATATGTGGAGACGAGTCTATCGTATTAACAGTGGTATTCGGGCGGGGCGTCTACTCTGTGGCGCTCTTCGATGCATGCTGCAACGAGGATCGTAGTCCCGATCAGACCAACGAGGAGGTAAAGTCCAACCATGGGTCTAGTGAAGTCGCCAATCATCAGGCAGCTCCAGACGCGGCACATAAGCCGCGCGCACGAGGCTTATGTGTAGGAGGAGAGAGGCCTTGACCTTGTATTAAGGAGATCGATCTGCCTTGTGTTGGAGATAGCGATTAGCAGATTGGTTATCCTGGACTGAGATTGCGAGGCGAATAATGTCGTGAGAGCAGGTCCAGAGGTCGAAGGTATTCTCCTTACCGATGACCTGTGCAAGAATTTCTTGCGAGAGTGAGATTCAGCAGGTGCTCAGAACCTGCTTGTCCTTCGAGAAGCCACGGCCCATACAAGGATTTGGCCATCACCGTGGTCTTGTCAGCTTGCTCGATTTGCGCTGTTTTTGGCGGTGCAGCGTCGCTGCCGTCTAACAGGCCGGTCACCTGCGCACCTCGCAGGGCCGGCAAGACTTGTGCCTTCCAGAGGAGGTAGTTCCCCCTTGTCAGCCTCTCGGTTGGTGGAGCACCGAGATTGAGGCAGGTAGCGCTCGAGGAGGACGCCATGGTACGATCGATAGCGAGAGGTTCTGTTTTTCTGTATCGCTAGATGTTGTGGAAGAGCCTGGCTCTGTATACCACGTAAGATGTGGTGGAAGCGTTCCTACTCCTGATGGGAGCCGCGTGCGTTTATTTATGGAAGACAGGAACAGTCCCTGTCGTGGCGTACAAGTCTACGATGATCGCTAGGACTCATCGATACATGAGGAATCAGGATAGGAAACGAGAAGAAGAGATAGAGGGAAGGTTAGATTACATAAGGTTTAAACGGTATTCTAACACCTACCACTAACCTAAATCGTTTGCGCCTGCGCTCTCTTTGAATAAGGTAAAACCGGTGTAATTCCGCTTTCTGATGTTACAAAACATGTTTTGCATAACACATCACTTAGTAAAAAATTGCTATCACAATAACCAAATTTATTCATCTTTCTTTCCTCTTCACCAGGAATAAGTGAGACCTTTTCCTTCTTCAGAATGTTGGACTCACAACTCACAAAATGCACGGCCATCAAGGAAGAAGCTACTACTCCCTCCGCATAATGTAGTAGCAAAACGTCTTACTTATGGGACAGAGGGAGTACTATTTAACTGACCAAGTCAATCTTATCATGCCATACATAAGACATAGAGGTTCTAAACTAGGAATATCATAGTCTGCTTCTATCAGTTCTAAACTTATTCTCCATCAACCAACTGATGCAAAACCTTCTGTAGGTAGTTTAATACAGGAGCATCTTTCCAAATCCACACTCATTGGGATTCAAAATCCAATGTCAGGCCGAAGAGCCTATAAATCTGAGTTCAGAACCAGATGGAAATTCAGAAAAACACACAAAAATGGTCATCACGGAATATGTTTTGCAAAATCACAGCTAAATGCAAAAGGCTTGCTAATCTCAACACGCACGGCAGATCCAAGCTAATATTGCCTCTCATTGGTTTAACTATCCTTGTTCCTGGTCGCAAGAACCGAAACTATTCATCTTTTTTTCCCTTTTGCCAATAATAATAAGTGAGACCCTTTTAATTTCTTCAAACTAACTCACATAATTTCATGTTAGCCAACTCATCAAATCCTACATCTCATCTCAAAGGAAAGAAGAAGAAGAAGCATGCCAGTAGCAAAATGGCATTGCCGCCATCCCGGTTGAGTCACCAGTTGTGAGATAACAAATAGCACCACACAGCCAGCTGCAGTTCACATTCACTAGACAGAATTAGATAACAAAATCAACAAAAAGACACAGAAAACTGGAACATACTTGCTTGCAAATTAAGCGAACCGAGAGGGACAAGTACTAATTAATGGAAGCAAATTAATGTTCCTTCATGCCAGCCGAGAATGTCTACATAAGTTAGATAATAGATAAATCCAAGTGATTAGTTCCTACAAGTTCATTTAACAGCTGACCAATGCATGCTACATAGAGGCTCAATCTCCGCAGTCGACCTTTAGAATGGGAGAAACTACACCCAACAACTCGTTTCTACATCTCAGCCCACCAGAATGTAACTGTAGATTCCTGCAGAGCATGCAATATCATATCAGTCGAACAAACTTGGTACTATTCAATCAGGAGTTATTCTCATAATTTTTCTCTGACTCAAGCAGAAAACATTGTGGAAATTGTGTCAAAAGCTCCAAAGTTAGACCATCTCTGCATTATTAGACAGATAAAACCAACATTTGAAAGAGAGAACGATAATAGGTAATTTGTAGTGTAGTAATGCACCTTCAACTTCTAATATTAGCAGTCTTTGGCTACATCTGGTTGTTGGGGAACGTAGTAATTTCAAAAAAATTCCTACGCACACGCAAGATCATGATGATGCATAGCAACGAGAGGGGAGAGTGTTGTCTACGTAAACTCGTAGACCGAAGCGGAAGCGTTGACGCAACGTAGAGGAAGTAGTCGTACGTCTTCCCGGTCCAACTGATCCAAGCACCGTTACTCCGGCACCTCCGAGTTCTTGGCACACGTTCAGCTCGATGACGATCCCCGGGCTCCGATCCAGCAAATCTTCGGGGAGGAGTTCCGTCAGCACGACGGCGTGGTGACGATCTTGATGTTCAACCGTCGCAGGGCTTCGCCTAAGCACCGCTACAATATGACCGAGGTGGAATATGGTGGAGGGGGGCACCGCACACGGCTAAGGAACGATCACGAAGATCAACTTGTGTGTTCTAGGGTGCCCCCTGCCCCCGTATATAAAGGAGCCAAGGGGAGGGGGCGGCCGGCCAAGGAGGGCGCGCCAAGGGGGAGTCCTACTCCCACCGGGAGTAGGACTCCCTTCTTTCCTAGTTGGAGAAGGAGAAGGGGGAAAGAGGAGGAAGAGGGAAAGGAAAGGGGGGGCGCCGCCCCCCTTCCCTTGTCCTATTCGGACTAGGAAGGGGAGGGGCGCGCGGCCACCTCTTGCCTCCTTTCCTCTTCTCCCTTAAGGCCCATGTAGGCCCAATAACCCCCCGGGGGGTTCCGGTAACCCCCCGGTACTCCGGTAAAATCCTGATTTCACCCAGAACGATTCCGATATCCAAATATAGGCTTCCAATATATCGATCTTTATGTCTCGATCATTTCGAGACTCCTCGTCATGTCCATGATCACATCTGGGACTCCGAACAACCTTTGTTACATCAAAATACATAAACTCATAATGAAACTGTCATCGTAACGTTAAGCGTGCGGACCCTACGGTTCGAGAACAATGTAGACATGACCGAGACACGTCTCTGGTCAATAACCAATAGCGGAACCTGGATGCTCATATTGGTTCCTACATATTCTACGAAGATCTTTATCGGTCAGACCGCATAACAACATACGTTGTTCCCTTTGTCATCGGTATGTTACTTGCCCGAGATTCGATCGTCGGTATCTCAATACCTAGTTCAATCTCGTTACCGGCAAGTCTCTTTACTCGTTTCGTAATACATCATCTTGCAACTAACTCATTAGTTGTAATGCTTGCAAGGCTTATGTGATGTGCATTACCGAGAGGGCCCAGAGATACCTCTCCGACAATCGGAGTGACAAATCCTAATCTCGAAATATGCCAACCCAACATGTACCTTTGGAGACACCTGTAGAGCACCTTTATAATTACCCAGTTACGTTGTGACGTTTGGTAGCACACAAAGTGTTCCTCCGGTAAACGGGAGTTGCATAATCTCATAGTCATAGGAACATGTATAAGTCATGAAGAAAGTAATAGCAACATACTAAACGATCGGGTGGTAAGCAAATGGAATGGGTCATGTCAATCAGATCATTCACCTAATGATGTGATCCCGTTAATCAAATAACAACTCTTTGTTCATGGTTAGGAAACATAACCATTTTTATTAACGAGCTAGTCAAGTAGAGGCATACTAGTGACACTCTGTTTGTCTATGTATTCACACATGTATTATGTTTCCGGTTAATACAATTCTAGCATGAATAATAAACATTTATCATGATATAAGGAAATAAATAATAACTTTATTATTGCCTCTAGGGCATATTTCCTTCAGTCTCCCACTTGCACTAGAGTCAATAATCTAGATTACACAGTGATGATTCTAACACCCATGGAGCCTTGGTGCTGATAATGTTTTGTTCATGGAAGAGGCTTAGTCAACGGGTCTGCAACATTCAGATCCGTATGTATCTTGCAAATTTCTATGTCTCCCACCTGGACTAGATGCCGGATGGAATTGAAGCGTCTCTTGATGTGCTTGGTTCTCTTGTGAAATCTGGATTCCTTCGCTAAGGCAATTGCTCCAGTATTGTCACAAAAGATTTTCATTGGACCCGATGCACTAGGTATGACACCTAGATCGGATATGAACTCCTTCATCCAGACTCCTTCATTTGCTGCTTCCGAAGCAGCTATGTATTCCGCTTCACACGTAGATCCCGCCACGCCGCTTTGTTTTAGAACTGCACCAACTGACAGCTCCACCGTTTAATGTAAACACGTATCCGGTTTGCGATTTAGAATCGTTCGGATCAGTGTCAAAGCTTGCATCAACGTAACCATTTACGATGAGCTCTTTGTCACCTCCATATCCGAGAAACATATCCTTAGTCCTTTTCAGGTACTTCAGGATGTTCTTGACCGCTGTCCAGTGATCCACTCCTGGATTACTTTGGTACCTCCCTGCTAGACTTATAGCAAGGCACACATCAGGTCTGGTACACAGCATTGCATACATGATAGAGCCTATGGCTGAAGCATAGGGAACATCTTTCATTTTCTCTCTATCTTCTGTAGTGGTCGGGCATTGAGTCTTACTCAACTTCACACCTTGTAACACAGGCAAGAACCCTTTCTTTGCTTGATCCATTTTGAACTTCTTCAAAACTTTGTCAAGGTAGGTGCTTTGTGAAAGTCCAATTAAGCGTCTTGATCTATCTCTATAGATCTTAATGCCCAATATGTAAGCAGCTTCACCGAGGTATTTCATTGAAAACTCTTATTCAAGTATCCCTTTATGCTATCTAGAAATTCTATATCATTTCCAATCAGTAATATGTCATCCACATATAATATCAGAAATGCTACAGAGCTCCCACTCACTTTCTTGTAAATACAGGCTTCTCCAAAAGTCTGTATAAAACCAAATGCTTTGATCACACTATCAAAGCGTTTATTCCAACTCCGAGAGGCTTGCACCAGTCCATAAATGGATCGCTGGAGCTTGCACACATTGTTAGCTCCCTTTGGATCGACAAAACCTTCTGGTTGCATCATATACAACTCTTCTTCCAAAAATCCATTCAGGAATGCAGTTTTGACATCCATTTGCCAAATTTCATAATCATAAAATGCGGCAATTGCTAACATGATTCGGATAGACTTAAGCATCGCTACGGGTGAGAAGGTCTCATCGTAGTCAATCCCTTGAACTTGTTGAAACCCTTTTGCAACAAGTCGAGCTTTGTAGACAGTAACATTACCGTTAGCGTTAGTCTTCTTCTTGAAGATCCATTTATTCTCAATTGCTTACCGATCATCGGGCAAGTCAACCAAAGTCCACACTTTGTTCTCATACATGGATCCCATCTCAGATTTCATGGCTTCAAGCCATTTTGCGGAATCTGGGCTCACCATCGCTTCTTCATAGCTCGTAGGTTCATCATGATCTAGTAGCATGACTTCCAGAATAGGATTACCGTACCACTCTGGTGCGGATCTTACTCTGTTTGATCTACGAGGTTCAGTAGCAACTTGATCTGAAGTTCTATGATCATCATCATTAACTTCCTCACTAATTGGTTTAGATGTCACAGAAACCGGTTTCTGCGATGTACTACTTTCCAATAAGGGAGCAGGTACAATTACCTCATCAAGTTCTACTTTCCTCCCATTCACTTCTTTCAAGAGAAACTCCTTCTCTAGAAAGGATCCATTCTTAGCAACGAATGTCTTGCCTTCGGATCTGTGATAGAAGGTGTACCCAACAGTTTCCTTTGGGTATCCTATGAAGACACATTTCTCCGATTTGGGTTCGAGCTTATCAGGTTGAAGCTTTTTCACATAAGCATCGCAGCCCCAAACTTTAAGAAACGACAACTTTGGTTTCTTACCAAACCATAGTTCATAAGGTGTCGTCTCAACGGATTTTGATGGTGCCCTATTTAATGTGAATGCGGCCGTCTCTAAAGCATAACCCCAAAACGATAGCGGTAAATCTGTAAGAGACA